>NW_021435894.1:90418-112450 GCF_001605985.2 Dendrobium catenatum | reverse complement strand
AATACCACTTGAAAGTGCACTGATGCCACTTGAAAGTTCGTTAGGGATGTTAAGCCCTTGTGAACTAGCCCGAGGCAAACTAAGAGGGGGGGGGGAGTGAATTGGTGTTTTAAAAAAATCTTTAAACAAAAACACAAAAATAATCAAACAATCACCACAAAAATTAAAGTGGATAAAATAAATGCGAAAAATACAATAAGAAATAACACACAAAATTTTATAGTGGTTCGGTCAACTTGACCTACGTCCACTCCCCGGAGCCTCTCCTCCGGGTATTGCACTAAACACAGTGCCTCTCCTTTTGCCCCCATAGCAAGACAGAGAAGACCGTACAAAAACTCTTTTCCACCGACCCCGATGAGGCATAAAATCCAACTCCTTTTGCTTCCTCTTGAAGCAAGCAGAGAACTCAACTCCTTTTGCCTCCTCCTATAACAGGCAGAGGACCCAACTCCTTTGACTTCCTCTAGAATCAAGTAAGGAACCTCAATAAGTTGCTGAAGAAGACCTCTCTCGAACCTCCAAGGAACTAGGGACAATGACCGAAGAAGATGACTTGGATCCTTGCTTTGAGCAACCTTTGTGAAACCCCTCACAAACTCCCTCTCACAAGATCCTCTCTCTCTCTCCCTTGCTCTCCCTCTCCTCTTGGTTCTCTCAGGTAGGGACAGCAACAAAAGATCTCCTCTTGAGAAAATAATATATCTTAAATACAAGGGCTTCCAATTTTCCCTAATTTAAACCTAATCATCAAAGATCGTCCAGGAAGATCGACCGATCATCCTGTACGATCAGTTCAAATTTAGCTCAATCAACTAAGATGATTTGGGAGAGTCTGGATGATTAGAAGGTTCTTTTGTTCAGATCGTCCAAGATGATAGTATATCATCCTGTACGATTAGTTCAAGTCGTTGAATATCATCCAGACCTTCACCCTGGATGGATGTCTGGATGATGGAAAAACAACTATATCGTTCAGGACGATCTTACAATCATCCGGGCTGATTAGTACAAAACGTCACATATCATCCATATAAAATACAAATTTTTATATTAAAATTTACTATTAATAATTTACTATTAAATTAATATTAACAGTTAAATTAGAATTAATTAGCAAATGATAAAAGTTAAAGGATTCATATTTTAGAATTGATACTAATTAAAGTCTGTTAGTTTTACTTATAGGATTTTAATAATATAACATGGATATATGATTTAGCTAATAATTAATTGAAAAGATCACTTGGCTGAAAAGAAGTTATAATAGCAGTCATGCGTGGGCCTCATTGTCAATATCTTAATTTGCTCCACGGGAACCAGCAGAAATCCTATCTCTGTTAGGAATTCACACAAGCCAGCAGCATATCAGATAAGGGATTGTAGACTGTAGTGGAAAAATCGGTACAGTGAAATAATGTTGGCATAGTGCTTGAACTGTGAAGGAATAGGCATTATGCAAAGCAGGAAACAACCAGAAGCGGAAGAATGTTTAAGTTTTGGCAGTAGAAGTTTTGTTGTCCAGTTCGGCATAGTGCAGAGAACAGACGAGCAATAGTGACTTCGCAGAAATTCTTGTTGAAGAAGGCGGAGGAGTTCCAGATCTGTGCAGGAATTTCTGTAGCCAATTCTCTACAGTACCCGCTGCACTGTAGCACAGTGACTTTTTTTGTGGTGCAGTTTGAAGTAAAGTACCTGCAGTAGGAGTTAGACGAAGGAAAATAGAGGAGAAAATGAGCTTAACGTATTTCCATTGCTTTGAGAGTTTTCGCATACAGCAAGGTAAATATATAAAAGAAGCTTAGACAAGATAGTCAGAAATCGGTTGCTGTAGCAGTGGAAATGATGGCCTGGTTTTGTGGCAGAGCAGGAACTTTTACATCCTTTTGCTGTAATGAGTGGATGCGGTAAGATGGTCCTGCAGTAGTGCTAACAGTCCCCCGCAAATTGAGCAATCGAAGGTCGAATGCTCAATTTGTATCTAAGATCATCAAAACGAGCTGGCTGAAGCGGTTTGGTGAGTATATCAGCTGGTTGATCAAGAGAGGATATGTGATGAAGCTGAACCGCACCATGTTCCACATGCTGGCGTATAAATTGATAATCTATTTCTATATGTTTCGTCCGAGCATGAAACACTGGATTTAAGGCTAAGGCCAAAGCAGAAGTGTTATCACAGTGTATTGGGGTAGGTAGAGATTGAGGTATTTGAAAATCAGCCAAGAGGCGACGCAGCCATATAACATCAGAGGTGGCAGAAGCAAGAGCGCGGTATTCCGCCTCGGTGGAGGATTTGGCAACGGTTGGCTGCTTTTTAACACACCAGGAAATGAGACTTTTGCCCAAAAAGGTACAAAATCCAGTGATTGATTTTCGATCAAGAGCATCACTCGCCCAGTCAGCATCAGAATAGCAGGTAAGTTGAAGTTGTCCCGGAGCTAGTGGCAGACCATAATTAATTATCCCATGAACAAATCTTAAAAGCTGTTTGAGTGCTGTGTAGTCGGCATTGATGGGACAGTGCATAACATATGCAATTAACAGCATAAGCAATGTCTGGGCGAGTTATGGTAAGGTAATTTAAGGAGCCAGCTAGCCGTCTGTAGTGTGACGGTTCAGAAAATGGGAGATCGGCATTCAGTGAATGAACAGGTTTCGGGATCATAGGTGTTGGAACCGGTTTGCTATGTTGAAGACCTGCAGAAGCAATGATATCACGGGCATATTGGCGTTGAAGCAGAAGAATGCCAGAGGACTGTTTTAGGATTTCAATTCCTAAAAAATTTGAAACCAAGCCCAATTGTTTTAAAGAAAATTTGGTGTGAAGCTTAGTGATAAGCTGCTGGATGAGAGTTTTATCATTGCCAGTAATCAATAGATCATCGACATAGATGAGAATGAAGATCTAAATGTTGTCCCGAGCATAAACTAAAAGCGAGGGATCGGCTTTGCTGAAAACAAAACCAAGCTGTAGTAAAAATGAGGTAAAAGTATTATACCATTCTCGGGGAGCTTGCTTAAGGCCATAGATAGCTTTACGAAGCTTGCAAACAAAATGCGGATGTTCGCGGTCAGCAAAGCCGGCAGGTTGATGCATATAGACATCTTCACGAATGTCGCCGTGTAGAAAGGCATTCGATATGTCGAATTGAAGAACATCCCACTGATGATGTAGAGAGAGTAATAGAAGCACCCGAATAGTCGGCATTTTAGCCACTGGACTGAACGTCTCCTGAAAATCAATACCAAATTCTTGACCAAAACCTTGAGCGACAAGGCGGGCTTTGTAGCGATCAATGGCACCGTTGGGCTTGTATTTCAATTTAAAAATCCACTTGGAGCCCAAAATATTGGCATTAGGTGGGGGAGGAACTAAGGTCCATGTTCCTTGCTTTTGGAGGGCAAGAAACTCCTCGGACATGGCAACTCTCCAATGAGGATATTTTTGAGCTTGGGAGAATGTAGAGGGAATGAAATCTGTGGTAGGGACGGCAAGAAGATCAAATATGCGTTTTGGACAATGTATGTCAGCCTTGTGTCTTGTTTGCATAGGATGAGAAGAAGGAATAGGAAGAGGAGTGAGGGAGTCGGATGAGGAGGTTTGAGGAGAATTGGAGGGGGAATTTGTGGATGTTGGAGACAGGGAGGACGGGGAGATGGTGTAAGGTGTGGTTTGTGGTAGAGAAGGAGAAGTCTGAGAGGTTGTTGTAGTTGAAGTGACAGAAGAAGTGGGTAGAAGTAGATATGGTGAGGTAAAGGCTGGTTTGGGATTAGTGAAAGAAATAGCATCAGGAGTTGTATTAGCTGATGAAAAAGGGAAAATAGTTTCATGAAAAACGACATGACGGGAGATGTGAAGTTTGTTGTTTTGAAGATTGAGACATCGATAGCCTTTATGTAAAGGTGAATACCCTAGGAAAAGACAGGGTTGAGAGCGAGGATGAAGTTTGGATTCTGTTATGGGTTGAAGCCAAGGAAAACAAAGGCAACCAAAGGTTTTGAGATGAGTATAAGTGGGAGATTGTTTGTGGAGAAGTTCATATGGAATTTGATTTTGGCAAGCTTTAGTAGGAAGTCGGTTAATTAAATAATTGGATGTTAGTAAGGCTTCAGCCCAATAGTGAAGAGGAAGTTTGGCTTGATGAAGTAGAGTACGGGTGGTTTCAAGTAGATGGCGATGTTTCCGTTCAACTGTCCCATTTTGCTCTGGAGTATATGGACAACTAATTTGATGTGAGATACCATGATTAGAGAGATAAGAGCGAAAAGCAGAACTAGTGAATTCGCCTCCACCATCGGAGCGAAAATATTGAATGTTTGTTTTGAAATTATTTTGAATTAGTTTATGGAACAGTTGAAATTTAGAATATGTTTCAGATTTTGTATGCATAAGGTATAACCAAGTAAAGCGAGTGTGATCATCCACAAAGATTACATAAAAGCGAAAACCAGCAGATGAAGAGACTGGGGATGGACCCCAAACATCAGAATGTATTAAAATAAACGGTTTGGATACACGAGTATTGGTAGGACTAAAGGATAACTTGTGGCTTTTGGCCACATTACAAGACTCACACATATAATGTAAAGATGGATTACATATAGAAGAAAATTTCCTAGATAATTGTAGATGCGTCCGAGAATTGGGATGTCCAAGTCTAGCATGCCAAAGGGCTGAAGAAGAAGGTGATGTCGTCGAATGAAGTGCAGTTGGAGTTGAGGAGATTGACGGAGTGACGGTATAGAGACCGTTACGGCATTGTCCACGGATGAGTGGACGGTTGTCCACCAGATCCTTGATTAAGAAGCCATGAGAATCAAACGAAACGGAACAATTATTATCAGCAGTGAGTTTGTGGATTGAAAGTAGATTATGAGATAACAAAGGAACATGGAGTAATTGACGTAAATAAAGCTTACGATTCATGTCAGGTAATGGAAGGAGACCTTGCCCGGTGTGATGATTTGGAAGTGAGTTTCCATTAGCCGTGGAGACGGTCTCAGAGCCAGAGTAAGGTGCCGAATTTTGCAAATTTGTAATATCAGGAGTAAGATGGGTTGAAGCTCCAGAATCAAGAACCCATTCATTTAGAGAAGCTGGACTTGAACTAGTCAGTAATGCCTTCGGTGAAGAGCTAGTCGGAGCAGAATAATTGGCATTGTATCTGTGCCAGCACGAAGCGGCAATGTGACCCGGCTTCCCGCATATCTGGCATGTCGGTCGATTCACATCATTCCGGTTGGAGGCTGCATTTGGTCTGAAGGGAGCTCCTCTGCCACGAGCTCCCCTGTATCCTGAGCGACCGCGGGAAAAACCACCGCGATTGGTATACAAAGCAGTCGGGTCGGTTGGAGTACCAGAGTCTCTTTGCAGCTCAGTTTGCAAGTGAATCTCTTCACTACACAACAGATTGTACAGCACATCGAGACTGAGAGGAAGCTGACTGGTCCGAATGGAGGTCTTGAACGGATTATATGACGGGGGCAAACCGTTCAGGATGTGAAGAATAATTTCTTCGGTATCCAGTAGAGGGCAATATTATCCACGAGCGTTTTAACCTTCGCTAGATATTGCATCATGTTTAAATCCTTCATCTGAATGTGATACAACTCATTTTTGAGTTGAATCACTCTGGACCTATTGGTAGGTTGAAGACGAAGCTCCAACGTGAGCCAGATGTCGCGAGCAGTCGAGAGAGTGAAAATGTAGGGAAGAACGGATGGAGAGATCGTGGATAGTAAAGCAGAAACTAGATTTTGATCGACCAGGTTCCACAAACGAAGCTGGAACGAGTTGTTTTCAACGGAAGAAGGTCTGGAGCTCGTACCAGTAAGATGACCTTCATACCCATTTCCTGAAAACAATTGAAAAATCTGTAGTCGCCAGATAGGATAATTATCGCTTGTGAGCTGATTTGATATTATAAGCTTGAGATTATTCATCAAAAACTTCAAGGAAGGAGGGACATGGCAAAAGTTCAGCGTCATTGCAGCAGATTGAGTAGCGACGGGCGGAGCACCTTCTGTAGATGAACCGGAAGTTTGATCCGTCATAGCTTAGACGAAAGAAATCGATACCAGGAGAAGCTCTGATACCATGAAGTGAAGTACCTGCAGTAGGAGTTAGACGAAGGAAAACTGAGGAGAAAATGAGCTTAACATATTTCCTTTCCTTTCAAACTATCGCATACAACAAAGGTAAATATATAAAAGAAGCTTAGACAAGATGGTCAGAAATCGGTTGCTGTAGCAGTGGAATTGATGGCCTGGTTTTGTGGCAGAGCAGGAACTTTTACATCCTTTTGCTGTAATGAGTGGATGCGGTAAGATGGTCCTGCAGTAGTCTAACAAAGCATAGTTAAAGCGCAGTGAAAAAACACAATAAAAGCAGTGAAAATGCAACCAAATTGTAACTAAAGTGCAGATAAAACACAGTAAAGCTAAAAAAAGTGCAATCAAAGCACACTCCACGTGTACTATTAAGTGGATGTCCGGACATATCACCACGTCGAGACTCCGCATCTAATAATTTCTTCTCCGATGATATGTTATGAGTTGATTAATTATATTATCTGACTGACATCGATATATAAGCCAAGGAATTGACTGTTGTTTATAGTTTTAGAGTGTTTACGAGAATATTTTTTTTCATCCCGTTAATAATTTCCTTATAAAAAAATATTCCGCTTATTGGCATACATACTTGAAGAAAAAATAAATTTAAATATTTTGTCAAAAATAATTACGATGTTTTCAATATTTTCATATTCATTTTGAAACTCCCTTGCTTTTTGATGCAGAATATTGATCATTAAAAGAGAAACATAATATTAAGTTAAATATTGTTGAGAAGAGAGACATATTCATAAAAAGGTTGGAGTAGCTCCAGTGACAGATAAGATTAGAGAGAGTTGCCTTAGATGATTTGGTCATATAAAACGTCGACCTTCTAATGACCCTGTTAGGAGAGTAGATGTATTAAATTTGACCTGTTTTAAAAAAAAAGAGATATATTTAAAAAGATTTAGTTATAAAATATTAGAAATGACATTCTTTATTAGATTTAAATGATAATTTGATTCTTAATAAGACATAATAAAATAAAAAAGTTTTATGTAGCTGACCCCACATAGTGGTATAAAGATTTTTTGTTGGTGTATAATTATTTAATTTTTATATTCTACTCATTCTAAAATAAAATTAAAAAAAATAAATTCTTTAAGTCCAAGTCTCCAAGACATGCTCACATAAGTTTTTTCAAATATTTAAAATATGTCTCATAGCTCTTTGTTGCGTCCTGGAATATTCACGGCGGTAGAGAAATATTTAGTTTAACGTCTTAGCATTGTACGAAGATCCAGCACACAAGCAGATAAGTGAGAGGGTGTAGCATTCATAAGAGACACCAGAGTTTTTACGTGGAAAACCCCTGAAAAGGGGGAAAAACCACGGGGCCTGGCCCAGTTTGAATGAATCCACTAGTATTTGTAGTCGATTACAAATGAGGCCCTTCCTTGGGAGAAGGCCTTGGATTGATGTAGCAAATGTACATCATATAGATTACATTACATGGTAGGAGTTACATATACAGGTTTGTTTGGCCTGAAAGATCGTAGTTGGCAGGAGACCGGGGTCAGAAAGACCGTTGTCTGTTGATGGAGGTCAGAAGGACCATAGTAGGCGACGAAGGCCTAAAGGACTGTAGTCGATAGAAAGCTGGGGTCTGAAAGACCGTTGTCTGGTGATGTAGGTCAAACAAACTGTAGTAGGTGATGAAGGCCTGAAGGACCGTAGGCGGTAGGAGACTAGGGTCTGAAAGACCGTTGTCTGGTGATGGAGGTCGGATGGACCGTAGTAGGCGACAGAGGTCAGAGGGACCGTAGGCGGTAGGAGACAAGGAGTAAGGTGTTAGTCCAAGTGTCACTTGGAAGATCGGATGTTGATGGTCTGGCCTTGAGTAGGACGTCGGGTCTTAAGCAGGACGTCAGGTCTTCAGCAGGACGTCGGGACTGAACGTCAGAACTTAAGGCAGTGGTGCAATGAAACTCCGGCGGTGGTCCGGCGAGGCTTCGGTGGTGGTCCGGCGAGGTTCCTGCAGCGGTCCGGCGGAGGTCCGGCGGTGCTTCTGCGGTGGTCCGGCGGTGGTCCGGCGGCCGTCGAGGAGGAGCTTCCTCCTTCTCCTCTTCCTTCTCTTCTTGCTTTAGTCCCCCTCTCATGAGAAATGAGGGCTCTATTTATAGATTTTCTGGAGTGGCATGGCCCGTAAATAGGCGTGAGATCAGGGGCGAATGGGGAGTGGTCAAATGGACGGCCGATATTGAATCTTACGATCATGCACCGTTTGTTGGACATTTGAAGGCCTTAATGATGTCGGAATTCGGCGATCTTGGACTCGTTGGATTCATCTCGTCGAGCCGTTCGATTCGAGTATAAGCTCGTCAAAATTGGAGCACATGCTTGGGGTTTGTCTTATTGATTTCAAAGGGAATTGGGACAACCACTTAACTCTGTTCGAGTTCTCTTATAACAATGGTTATCACTTGATATACAGATGTCCTCTTATGAAGCTCTTTATGGGAAAACGTGTAATTCACCTTTATGTTAGTTTAATTTTAGAGAGAAAAAAAAACTTGGGTCATAACTCATGAAATAAATTAGTCAAAATATCAAAATGGTTGAGCAAAATACTAATGCAAACCACAACGCCAGAAAGCTTATGCAGATGATGGTAGGAGAGATGTAGAAAAATGCTGGAGATTATGTATCGCTTACCAAAAGGAGTTTAGCATTTCTGCAAGATATGTTGGGCTAATTAAGGTTATTAGCTAGATCAGATGGTCATTTTTTGAACTTAACCGACCCCAAGAATAAGCCAAGGTGCACGATGATTTTATTTAGTATGATTGAAGAAGAATGCAACAGACCTGAATTTATCTTTCAATGTGAACCCTTAGAATTCCAACTAGATATAACCTGTGAAGATAGATTAGTGAAAATTTGAATAAAAAAATTAGATCCTTAGAGAACGTAATGTTGGGAAAGATGATGGAGATTGAGGAGTAAACACCATAATGACGAAACAAGCAAGAAAGTAAAAGCACCCGAAAAATAAAGGGCGCCCAGATGTAACATGAAAAACCCCAAAATAGGGAAAAAACCATGGAGCCACAACATACCAAGAAATCCACTATGAAAATGGGGAGAAATTAGTACAGATCTCTCATCTTTCTCACTATCATTGCTTCTCTTCTCACATGCATCATTCTCAATGTCTACATTCCTCATAAAATACAAGAGAAAGTAAGTTATAACCATGGGGCAACCCTTGAGAAAAACAAGAAAAATAACTGTTCAGTCTGTTTCGCAGTGTTGCGGTGCCAGTTTGGAGCGATGCGGCGCCCGGTCTCTATGCGCCCCTATGCTGCAGCGCTCAAACACTCAACGCTACGATGCTTAGTCTTTGTCTTGACCCGCTGCGACGCCATATCTAGACCGCTATAGTGCTCTGCTATTTATTTTTCAGCGTTGGGGTGCTCGGGAAGACAGCGCTGGTGCGCTCGTATATGCAGCGCTGGGGCCTTGTACGGAAAAAATTCGAGGGAAGCTTTGAAGTCCAAGACAATAAAATAATCAGATTGATCAACACAATCAAATTCCACACATAACATGAAATATGATTATGATTAAGATCAATTGGAAAAACCATTATATTTCCTCATGTTTGGTGCAATATGGTGGATGCAATAGCTTAAAATGGGGTGCACGTTATTTATAATGTTTTTTAATTAAAATTTTTCTAGTAATCATGCTAATTTAGTTATACAATCTTTGAGATTGTTTTGAGATTTTTTTCCTTTGAAAATTATGAACTCAACTCCCCCCAGAGCTACAAAAAAGACCTTCCCAAGTTTCAGAAATGCACAAAACCTACAAACACCTCATTCCATATAAATCCCACACAAAATCACCATACCCATTCTCTCCACCCTTTCACCCACCACACAAATTGCTGCTTGTGCTCATTCTTAACTACCACATCCAATTTGCCACTTGGTTGCCTCGATGAGCCGATATCCTTGACAAAGATCAAGCCAGGAGACATCTGGAACCATCAATATTGAGATAAACAAAATTACCCATCATTGGAGATGCTGCAAATACTCTGCTAATGTCAAATATTATCTTATTTATTCATTGAATTCCAACTAATATTTATATGTATATAATTTAATTCCTATTAGTAATCAATCTTCCAAGTAATCATATTTTTTTCATGAATTTATGGGGCATTTTTTACTTAAACAATTTAATTATTTCACACAACTCAGATTGAAATAGTATGATTTTGCTGTTTGCTCCAAATGCTAGCATTGATCTGCAAGGCCACCAGGCCAGTAACACAACAAAATCAACATATTTTAGTAAGGCGGAAGCCACCATTCTTTAGAGGGTATTCTTTGATGCAACTGATGAGCAGACCACTTATGTTAAAAGAATGAAATTAACAGAAGTTATTAATGCTTCTAATTATTCTATTTATTAGATCCTTAATTTTAAGAAAGCGCCTTAATTGAAATATATCTGCAAAACTATTTAATTGATGCTACACCTATTCATTATTCACAATCGCATAAATTTTTGTTGTGTTAATGCTACACCTACATTTTGTGCTTTATGGGTCAAACCATTGAAAGCATCCATGCAGAAGTTTAGGCCTGCATTCAGGCTCCGTTTCGGACGGCTTTCTAGTTGCTTTTTAAAGCAACTTTTTAGTTGCTTTAAGAAGCAACTAGAAAGTCATTTGGAAGTTGCTTTAAGAAGCAACTAGAAAGCCATTCCAAACGAAGCCTCAATCATTCATTTCAAACAAAGCAGCATACTTGCTTATTAGCTACAAATCTAACTCCATTTCTCCTTTTCCATCTTAATTAAGATAACCCGGCTGACAAACTGGTGGCTGTGATCAATGCAAACCGAACCGCCGGCAAGTTCACCGCACTCTTCGACAACCCTGGGCTTGGCTGCATTGCTCTGCAGTACATAAAAGGCTATGAAGGCCAATGTAGTGAAGTTGGTGACATGAAAAAGCCCCCAGATTCTGACTTTGCAGACAAATTTGCTCCCAACTGTGGTGTCCTAGCCCAGACTCTTACTCCCATCACTGGTCGCTTTCTTGGTTGCCAATCCAAATATGTTTCTCCCGATGAAGCCTTCTCCAGTTTCATCATCCAGAATTCAGAGAGTCTTAAGATCCTTCATGATAAAAACCACACAGAGGTCGGTGCAGCTGTAAGTGGCACTGATGGCGGGTCACCATACTTTTGGTGTGTTCTGTTTAGCAATGGCAAGAGGAACAGTAGTTTTGCCTTTGAGAATGGGCAGGCAAAGTCAGTTCATCCTGGTTGCTTCAGCGGGAACAATGATGATTGTAGTGCTTCAACCAGGCTAGCGATCAGTGGCTGTGGGATCTGGCCATTGCTTGCTGTGGTTTTCTTTGGAGTGCTTTATGTTCTTTGATTGGATTTCTGGTATTATTATTATTTTGAGGGATTTACATTCATACCACAGAATTCTTTTATATTTTTATATCTATCACTTAAATCTTCGTATTTATTTCAATTTCTTAAATGAATTTTTTTTTTCAGATATTACAAAGATTTAAATGTTAAATATGTAATTATAAGAGAATTATGTGATGTGTTTGTGGAACCTATTCTTTTTCATTCTTTCAATTTATTTGGGTGAACAATTACAGTTGTTTTCTGTTTGTTCTTCAATTTGTTCCAGATTTTGGTATGCTAAGCCCAGCTTGAATTATAAGCTGTTTGCTGCTATTGTGAGGAAGTATTTGTAGTCATTGTGAATTGCATAAAGGGCTGCTTTGTAATGTTATGTTGCTGGTAAATATTAATTATTTTATATTTAATATTTTTATATATTAAATACTAAAATTTGTAGAGTTATTTTTCTAGCATATTGATTACAATGTTTTGCTTACTTTCTTACTATTTTTTTTTGTTGATTTTTAAAGAAATTTCAATGATAAAAAAATTCTTTTCTTACAATCAGAATTATTCATTTGCAATTACTTTAAGAAAGTATTTATTCAATAAAAGCATTTATAATAGTTTTAATAATTTTAAAAAATTATTTAGCTTACTATAATTTTACAATAACTATTATAAAATATTGCATATAGTAGCGAGAAATTAATACGTGTGATCACTCGAGGTCGATCAGGGGCAAATTAGGATGTGTTACATCACTATTTTGTTGTGTATTGATTTTGTATGCGAGGTGCGTGACACATCCTGGTTCGTCTTCAGATGGTCCAGTAGTTGCATGTAATAATTTCTTGATAATAGCAAAAGTAGGAAGAACAATTTAATTCTAAATTTAAAAAATATAAATTGATGCTATTTTATTTAATTATGACATTATCCTCTCTAATCAAAGAAATTATTAGGTAATGAGTCTGGACGTAGGGATACGCCTGTACTTCAATAAAATGTTGACATGTAGAGTGGACACATGGATATTCAATTGGATTTATTTTTTATTTTATATATTTAATGTATCTGTGGAATTTTAATCCAAGCGCATCAAAAGCACAACCAAAGTGCACGTAAAGTACAGGTGAGCGCATGTAAAGCATAGTTAAAGCGCAATAAAAAAATACAATAAAAAACAGTGAAAATGCAACCAAATTGTAACTAAAGTGCAGATAAAACACAGTAAAGCTAAAAAAAGTGCAATCAAAGCACACTCCACGTGTACTATTAAGTGGATGTCCGGACATATCACCACGTCGAGACTCCGCATCTAATAATTTCTTCTCCGATGATATGTTATGAGTTGATTAATTATATTATCTGACTGACATCGATATATAAGCCAAGGAATTGACTGTTGTTTATAGTTTTAGAGTGTTTACGAGAATATTTTTTTTCATCCCGTTAATAATTTCCTTATAAAAAAATATGCCGCTTATTGGCATACATACTTGAAGAAAAAATAAATTTAAATATTTTGTCAAAAATAATTACGATGTTTTCAATATTTTCATATTCATTTTGAAACTCCCTTGCTTTTTGATGCAGAATATTGATCATTAAAATAGAAACATAATATTAAGTTAAATATTATTGAGAAGAGAGACATATTCATGAAAAGATTGGAGTAGCTCCGGCACATAAGATTAGAGAGAGTTGCCTTAGATGATTTGGTCATGTAAAACGGTGACCTTTTTAGGAGAGTAGTTGTATTAGATTTGGCCTATATTAAAAAAAAAAAGAGATAGATCTAAAAAGATTTAGTTATAAAATATTAGAAATGACATTCTTTATTAGATTTAAATGAAAATTTGATTCTTAATAAGACATAATAAAATAAAAAAAAGTTTTATGTAGCTGACCCCACATAGTAGTATAAAGATTTTTTTTGTTGGTTTATAATTATTTAATTTTTATATTATACTCATTCAAAAATAAAATTAAAAAAATTAAATTCTTTAAGTCCAAGTCTCCAAGACATGCTCACATAAGTTTTTTCAAATATTTAAAATATTTGTCTCATAGCTCTTATTAATCAGACATTAATTTGTTGATTGTGGCTTTGATTAGAACAAATTTTTAGCACAAAAAAATTTAGTACTAAAAAAATAGTAATTAAAAGCTATTCCAAACGACCCTTATAATTGTAATGGGTTAGTAAGTAACTACTAAATGTCCACCACGAGCTTTTATTACGTCCTCTGACTGGACGTAGCTCTACGTTCAGTCAGAGGATTGTTACTCGGTTTTTGCTAGGTATTTGGTCGATATTGCTAGGTATTGTTTGATAATAGCGAGGAATACCGCTCTGTGAAGGCCAATACCGAGTAATACCAAGCAATACCGAGTAATCCCAAAAAAATCGGTATTTTTTGGGATTACTTGGTATTGCTTGGTATTGCTCGGGATTACTCGGTATTGCTTGGTATTGCTCGGTATTACTCGGTATTTGGTCTTCACATAATGATATTTCTCGTTATTGTTGGTATTACTCGGTATTTGCTCAATATTTCTCGTTTTGTGACTGCGATTTTAATGCCGTCCGAACGTAGCTCTACGTACGTTCACCGGACCAAATAAAAAGTTCGTCCACCACAGCCTTTTGTGAGTAAATGCAGTGAATAAATATTCAACGCTTGTCACATAAAAAAATAATTGATCTACAGTCAGATAAGTTAGAAAAATGATGTATTTATTTGTTATTTACACTACCACTTTACTGTATCTCTTTATCTCGCTGTTATTATTAATCGTCCAATTAGAAACAAAATAAGAAGCTACTTTGTTACAGAATAATTAACTAATTCCTGATTTAGATTGCGTTAGCTAATGTTAAAAGATATTATTAGTTAGTGACGAACGGCTGCTTTCCCGCGAGACGCTTCACCGCAATAAGCCCTCATTTGCGCGGGAAGCAATGCCGTGCGATAGAAGCCTCCGTCGCTTGAGTGTCTTCTATTTATAGTTGCTCTGTCGGCGGTCTGCATAGCATAGGATTTATAGCAATGCGCGTCTTAAGGTCCGGCCGATCTCTACCGGCGCCCCAGCCGAAAACCCTAATTTCTACACCGGAGACTTTCACTCCGTCTGAGAATGATTCGTCTCTAAATTCTTCTGCGGCCGCTGCTACCGCCTCGGTGGCCAACTTCCGATGCCCAAGTAGTTTGAGCTTGGCTAACAGCGTCTTTTCGCCGGTCAGCGTTGCGGCTGATGAAGGCTGCCCCGAGAGGAAGCGCTCAAAAAGGGTTTCCGTTGCTGGTTGTTCTTCTGATGTGAGGGAGGAGCGGTACTTGAAGTTACGGTCTAGTTCGCGGGTTTCCCAACGAGGGTTCAGTAAAGGTTCCGATTTTGTCGAGAAACTAGAGGATATGGCAGGGAGTTTCAAAGAAGGCGGGTTAGATGAGGGGGTGGAGGAAAAAGTGGAGTTAATGAGAGGCATGGTTGATAATGGTTTCAAAGCTATTGAATCATCGACCATGCATGCAGAGGGGACAGCTCGTTATGTCGATCGGAATTTGGAGTTGGGAGAGAAGAAGGGAAATGCTTATGACGCAGCGCCGAAGGAAGTTGGCTATATGAACTTGCGATCGGGGTCAAGAGTTCCTAAGAGAAAGATAGGAGATGGGTTTGTTTCTTCCATTTTGGTTAGTGAGCATGTTGATAGTTTTTCCTGTAGAGAAGTAAAAAGAATGCAGGGGTTTTCTTCTCAGTGTGAATGCATTGAGAAATCTGGTGATAAAATGTTTAGCAGTGCTGGGGGAATAGCTTCAGAGGGTGCTGATGGAGTAAGATGTAGTGAGGGAAATAGGATGAATGATGGATTAATTGTTGAGGCGGATCAATTGGACTTGGGTTTGGCTGGGATTTTTTTGGGTGCTAATGGAATTGATGATGTTGGAGTAAGGAATTATGAGAGTAGTGGAATTAGATTTTGTAGCAGAGAAGATGCAAGGATGGGCAAATTGATTTTGGAAGATCCGATGCCAATTATTATGTCTAACGTTGATTTGAATGCTGATCCAATTCCTGAATTTCTCCATGAAAATTTGCCAGTTTTGGATGGGGGGACATGTCAGAGGAGGCCCAGGAGATATAGCAGGGAAGAGAAAGGGAAGGAGAAGTTAGCTCCCAAAAAACTTAAGGTTGCTGATGGAGAACAAGTTTCTGCTAAAGAAGTAGAATTCACCATTGTTGGTGGGCTGGGGAATCAGAAGACTGGAAGTAGCCAAGAAAAGTCCAGGTCTAGGCGAGAGGCTGCCAGAAAAACTGCTATAGAGTTTGCTTCTGTATTTGCGTTCTTTAAAGCAGAGGAAGAAAGAACTGAAGAAGACGATGAAGCTGATGATTCAATGCCTCATGCAAATGAAGAAGAAGATTGGCCAGGGCCTTTCTCTACTGCCATGAAGATCATTGAAGAGCGAGAACAAATGCTAAGAGCACGTAACTTAAACTTTTCTTCAGTGAAAGATGGAGAAGCGGAAGCCAAAATTCCTTGGACGCCTTCCAATATGCGGAGGCATATCACCGTGGGAAAAATAGTTCCCCCATTGAAGGACTTATGCTTGAAAGTTCTCTGTGAGAATGCAGAAGAGATTGAATCACTTGAAGGTCTGCCTGATGCTATCAAGCATAACATTGCATTGATGCTATGCAATTCGAGGAGGATGTCTTCTCATTTCCTTGGTCTTCTTACCAAGGGTTCCCCCTTAGAGATTTACTTGAGCGATTGTTCATGGGCGACAGATAAGTTGTTTGTGGAAGTTTTTTCTCAATGCAATATTGATAATTTGAAGGTATTTTGTTCTCTCGACAGTGTACGCTTTTGTGCTATATTTGTTCTAGTAGTTTACTTTTTTAATATGCTCTCATGTTTTTTTCTTTCATTTGCATGTCCAAATATACTCAATTGTAATTAAGGTATATGTCTGGGCATCTTTAACCAAATTATGTGATGCCAGATGATTATCATTGTTGAGAAATGAAAAGAAAATTAATGCTTATCATTTTGTGAAGACTATTACTGAGCCTGTAGTACTAGCATGTTTTTTCTGATTCCCGTATCTAATAGATATATAGGCCTTACTTTTCTTTTTTGCCCTGTTTAAGTAGGTGTTGCAGCTGGACTTCTGTGGTCGTTGCTTGCCTGATTATGTATTGCATTCTACATTCGCAAAGGCTCCAAAGTGTTTGCCTTCGCTTAATAGACTGTCTTTAAAGGGAGCATACTGTCTATCAGATGGTGGCTTAGATGCAATTGCTGCTTCAGCTCCTCTCTTAACGTCTTTAAATTTGAGTCAATGTCCCCTTATAACATCTAAGGGAATCCTTGCGTTAGCTGAAAAGTTGGAAGCAGTTTTGCAAGAACTTTATATAGATGTTTGCCACAATGTGGATGCAATGTTGATTTTGCCTGCGTTGAAGAAGCTCAAGTGTTTGGATGTTTTATCTGTAGCTCATATGGAAACAGTTACTGATAAATTTTTAAAGCATCTGATTCCTATTTCTGGTCCAAAATTGAGGGTGCTTATCGTTGCTGGTTGCCAGTATGCCCCTTTGCTTATTGTCTCATTTATTTAAAAGAAATATTGCCAATGAGTAATACTATACTATGCGCTGTATCTTTCTGCAGTTTTGTTCATGTGTATATCTGCTTCTCCGCCGTTTTCTACATTTTAATCTTGAATGCTAATTTAAAGTTTGAGGTTTCGTTTGGGATGGCTTTTTTAATGCTTCTTAAAGCAGCTTTTTAGTACAAAAATTAAAATTTTTATACTAAAAAGCTGCTTTAAGAAGCAGAAAGAAAGTCATCTCAAACGAAGCTTGAGAGGACTATTGCTCTACGTTTCACTTACCTCTATAAGCCTCATTTCTCTTTCTGATTATTATGCAATTTCTTGTAGACTGTCAAAATATATTCACTTTGAACTGAAATATTCCTTTTTTATGCAGTAAATTGACTAATGCCTCAATGAAAGTTATTGGTGGAAGTTGCCCTCGTCTTTCTTTTCTTGATGTCCGTTACTTGGACCGACTAAATGATTCTGCAATACAACATCTTGTCAATGGTGGTTGTCCATTTCAAAGGCTCAAGCTTTGTCATGGTGCATTCAGGTCTCCCTCTAAAAACCAGTTATTGATTTGTATTCAGCTTTTAATTTTAAATAAATTATGAAATAAATATCTTTATTTTGTAAAGTTAGGAGAGTAAGGCAAGGAAAATTGCTTCATGTTCCGTCAGCACCATTGCATAACTTGGTTCTTTTATTAGCAGCCACTAATGACCACTGAGAAGGGTGGATCTGACTAAGAACAGTTCCATTTATAACAAAAAATCATTTGCTTCTCTAGACCTTAAAAACTGTACTCCTTTGTTAACTAAAAAGAAAGACCTTCTAGACCTTTCATTTGAAGAGAGAACAAATGAATGTTTGAGATGTGATTGATCTTCAAACTGATATGGAGAAGGATCCACTGGTGAATTGTAGATGAGATTCATGAAGGGAATAGTGTTACTGGGTTGGAGGAAAAGATTGACTTGAAAATAATTTAACATCTTAGAAGATCTAAATTGAGTCGTGCAACCTGGAGTCTGGTTTTAGATTGTGTGCAACTTATGGAGTTCAAAGCTTTGTAATGGCAGTCTGATGTCACGTTTTCAGAGTAAAAGAAAAAACTCTTATTGAAATTGTTTGTTGGTCAGAGCCCTTTTAGCTTCTGCATTTAAATACATATTGTTATGCACAACTGGTATGGACTGTTGATCTATTTATCATCACCTGATGGTGGATATAATACTTGAGCCTAACATTCATTAGTATTACATCATCTGATGTTCTTTGAGCTAAGGTAGTAGATATAGTAGGGAACATAAAACATACCACTAGTCATTATTTCTATCCACTACGAAGTATAGAATAATTAACTAAAAGTAAACTTGATTAACAATTGTATTTTCTAAATATATTATTAAGATGAAAATTAATATTAAAAGCAAAAATATGGACAACATAATTATAACTTTTTTTAAAAGCTTGCATCGCATCTTTCCTTCCCCAGAAGAACTCATCCTGTGTTTAATTATTTTCAATTTGCCATCATTAGTATTAGTAGATATCCGCAATATTAAAAATTGGTGAATTGTTCAACTTGGCAGATAGAGAAACAACATATGCATTATCATTAATGCTTTTCGTAATCTAGAATGGCCCAATTTTGTTGGGCCTTAACTTGGAATAAATTCTTGCTCTGAAATGCTCTTTGCATGGGTGAATCATGAACAAGCTACCTACTTCAAAACTCCTGAGATGACTATGTGTATCCACTAGTTTCTTGTAATTTTGCAACTAGTTAGATAGCAACTAGTCGACTTCTTACAGCATGTCATCAAAATTTTGAGCCAGTTTTGCAACCGGCTTGCTATGGGGTTTTGGAATGACCTCTATATTGATAGGTGGTTAGGCATTTTTTTTATACACCACCCAAAACGGACTTCTACTTGTAGATGAACTTATTATAGAGTTGTAAGTAAATTCAGCTTGAGCCAATTTATTAGCCAATTGCTTAGGTTGTTCACAGGGCTAGGTAATGCAACATGTTACTGTAAGTGCTTTCCTCTGTTTGCCCATTTTGTTTGTGGGTGGTATGCAGAGCTTAGGCAAAGCTCTATCTGGAGATATTTTCATTGTTCATGCCAGAAACAACTAAAAAACTTTACGTGTATGTTTGAGGGGAACTCAAAGTTATTCTTCATCTTACTCCCCTTCCAAATTTTGCAGTTATCTCCATTTTGGGCATTCATTGGATCTATGTCCTAGTTGGAATCAACAAAAGCACTCAGAAAGATTGGCTTGTTGTAAGTATTGCTTCTTTGGTTTCCTTGTTTCATCGGAGCTTTGAATTCGGAGGCGTGAGGAGCGGATTTTTATGGAGGTAGTTGAGTTTGGGATTGAAGGGAGCTCATCTTGGGAGTTGGAAGAATTCCTTTAGAGGTCTCGATGTTTGGATCATTGAAATGGTGTCAAAAAGGTGACATCATAGGCATGTTCGACCTTACAGACCAAGTTTATCACTAGTGAGAGTGATCAAATGGAGTTCCATCTCCAAACTATCCTGAATTGACTCTTTCAAGCCTCTCATGCAATGAGTTACGAGCTGTTGTTAGGATTCATTTAAATTGTTGCAAGCTTTAAGTCGGTAGAACTCCATATAGCTACTAATTGATCTCATCACTTGATTGATATCAGAGTATAGCAGTTGTTTAAAGTTCGGTTGCGCAACAATTGTTTTGTTTGAAGCCAACTTTTGATGCTACCCTTACCTTCTGGACTGTGGGTTTGCATCAATTGGAACAACCATGCTCCCCTCTTGTTTATAGGTGACATTCTTGACTTGCTTCTCAGGCGAAACATCCATTTAATCGAAAACAAAGCCTCGACCGTTTGTTCCCAATCTAAATAGTTCTCAATATGGATATTCCTGCCAAAGAAGGGTATATTCTGTTTTAACTTAAAATCACTGTGGTGTGGTCTATCTTTTAGAGGATCAAGCCTAATTATCATTTTAGTGATGTGGTCAAGTTGATTACAAGCTTTGAGTTCTGTGGATTCGACTAACAATTAATATTTATAACAAAAACTCCTTGGAATGTTAGTTATTGTTGAGATTCAAACACAAAGTGCTTCCTATCTTGATTTATCCTTAAGGTTGTTGAGCTTGGTGGCTTTTCAGTTTAGCTTAGTTATTGTTGGATCATCATCTCATCTTGGTCCATCATTGAGGGTTGAATTGGGTCGCAATTAAATTAGTAGTGAAGTGTCCAAGTTGATTGTGATTTCCAAGACATGCAAGCCTTTACTTAACTGTGTTTAACTCACTATTAGGTTCAAGTATGACCAAGTTGGTCATTGATTAGATTAAATCTGTGCAGAGGGCCAGTTTTGTGGATGCAACCTACAGTGCTTATTAAATATTAACATAAGCACATCAAAACATTTACCTCAATATATTTTTTCTAAGATATGCTCGTGACTTTTACACTCATCAAAATAATTTAAAGCATTTCTTTTCTACTGTATTCCTTCTTCAGCCAACCAAACTGCTCCTTGTCGATCTATTCTGCCAAATCATCCAGCAGTGTCAAATCATTTTGTTATTAAAGGCCTTGCTTTTATCCTAGCTATGATGTGCAAGGAATAGTTGAGTAGAATCATTGGTATCTTGGGGCACATGATGGCTAAAGTTGCGAGTTGAAGAATAGTTCAATTTTGTTTCACCGGAGAAGATTTTCCGTGAGAATCTACAGCTGATGTGCAATGACATTATGTTATACAGAAAACTTACATGGATTACTATTAAACCTGCCTGAAATGTCTTTGATATCTATTCATTCATCTTTTTACTCAGTTTAACTTTATGTCTTTTTTAGCTAAATTTATTGGTATGGACTATATTGTACGACTTATTAAACTTTTTTTTTATATATATCTGCCTTTTATATGATGATTTCATGTTGAATTCTTATTTGTACCGTTATGTTTCAGTGATGAAGCTTTAGCTGCCTTCCTAGAAGTATCTGGTGCAACATTGGTTGAACTTGTACTCAATAATATTGAAAAGGTATCAGATTGTTACAATAAAGTGTTCTTGAATCTTTGAATTTCTGCCAAAATAATACTGAATTGATCATTCAGGGAAATTTCCGTTTTCAAATTTTTGTATGAAAAGCACTTTACTAGAAGTGAACCTTAAATGTCGTATCAACTTCATTTTCCATTGTTCGTCATGAAAATGGAAGAACATTATGGTTTTACGTATGCATGTTCCTAACCTCATACATGCATAGAAAGTTTGATAGTGCCTTCTTCGTACATTGGTAAATATTATCCTAGATAATCAAGAAACTGCACGTAATGCTACAAATGAATTAGTTGGTCAATTGTTGCATTCCTCATGCATAAATTATTTCCTTATTATTTTTATCTCTTATTCATCATTAGATTTTAAAACTAGACATTTGCAAGAGGATGTACCTTGGTGTATGCTTTTTGCTGATGATATTCTTCTTGTCGATAAGACTAGAGAGGGAGTTGAAGGTAAACTTGAATTATGGAGGTCAACCTTAGAGTCTAAAGGTTTTCACTTGAGTAGATCTAAAACTGAATATATTGAGTGTAATTTTAGTAGCATCTAGTGAGAGGATTGTGACTTTGGGCGATCAAGTCATTAATAAGAGTACACGCTTTAGATATCTTGGATCTATTGTTCAAAGTGATGGTGAAATAGATGGGGATATTATCAGCAAAATTCAAGTTGTATGGTTGAAGTGGAGGAATACTTTAGGCTTATTGTGCGATAGAAAAGTCCCCCTCAAACTTAAGGGAAAATTCTATAAGATGGTGGTGAGAACTGCAATGCTTTATGGTGCCGAATGTTGGCTATTAAAAGAGAAGCATAATACTAAGTTAAGTGTTGCAGAGATGAG
>NW_021435894.1:0-90408 GCF_001605985.2 Dendrobium catenatum | reverse complement strand
TGAAATATAAATTGAGTGGTAAATTTTAGTAGCAATCTAGTGAGAGGATTCGTTGACTTTGGGCGATCATAGTTCATTAATTAAGAGTAACACGCTTTAGATATCTTGGATCTACTTGTTCAAAGTGATGGTGAAATAGATGCGGGATATTATCAGCAAATTCAAGTTTGTATGGTTGAAAGTGGAGGAATACTTTAGGCCTATTTGTGCGATAGAAAGTTCCCCTCCAACTTAAGGGAAAATTCTATAAAAAGAATGGTGGTGAGAAACTGCAATGCCTTTTATTGGTGCCTGAATGTTGGCTTATTAAAAGCGAAGCATAATACTAAGTAAGTGTTGCAAGAGATGCAGGATTGTTTAGGTGGATGAGTGGCTTTACCTTTAGAATATAAGGAATACGAAATGAGCATATAAAAAGTGAAAAGGTTGCAGTAGCTCCAGTGAGAAGATAAGATTAGCAGAGACGTCGCCTATTAAGACTGGTTTTGGCCACATTAAATGAACAGGCCTTCCTATAAGCCGCTGTTAGGAAGTTTGAGGGTTTATTAGATTTGACTTATGTTAAGAAAAGCTAGAGGTAAGACCTAAAAAGACTTGGTTTTATAAAATATAGAAATGATCTTTCTTTTTATTAAGATTATAAATGGGAAAAATTGAACTTTTTAAACAGGACACAATGGCGAAAAAAGGATTCCATGTAGACCGACCCCACATAGTGGAGGACAAAGGCTTGATGTTTGTTGTCTGTTTGTTTTTGTATTATTCTTTAATCTTTAATTTATCATCAATTTTTTACCCCAAGTGAATAAAGTGTTTTTGGCCTATTTACAAAAGTCTTACATTTCTTTTTTTTAATGGAGAAACTATCATGTTTATTTCTTTTGGAAAAGCAATCACCTTAACGCAATAAAGTTTGAAACATGTTTGTGGGCTCCGAAAATTCGGCCCCGGCCTCCCGCCGTGACTTTTTTTCTTAATTGTTGCGGCGAGGAGTTATTTAACTGAATAAGGTTTTTGAGGTATAATTTGGCAATGGCAGATGGGTTTGGTTAGAATTAATACTTATTCGATAATGTTTGAGAAAAATTTGGAGATTTGATATTTAAAATAGAAATTTCACCATCTTTCACTTAAAGCGGATGGTGGGGGAATGGATGATGGGCCCGATCAAGATCCCATGGTTCCGTCATCCCGGGCCATCGTGGTCCCTGGTCTACTTAGTCAGAGGAGGTAGTCGACCCAACCTGACAGAAGGATCCTTGTCGGCAGCCATGGGTTGCTTCGTCCAAGGGGACCTTGTAAACCAGGGTTTGTGTTTGTCTAAGGGGACAAATTTAAATTCACCTTAGCTGACAGAGGGCTTTGTGCCCTATCGATCATATCCTATTGATTCATATCTCAAGGATTTAACGCCATTAAGGAGCGTATTGGCTCTGGCCATAACCGCTATCTGTGGTGCCATTTGGCGGCAAAACCACTCGGTTCAGAGGGCCCCGGGTCATAATCGTTTACCTGCAGTGCCATTTGGCAGCGAAACTGGCGGTTAGAGGACACGTACCACGTCCTTACTGGCAAGAGATTGTTTGATAATGGATCCTAGTGATATTTTCGACTAGGCATTTAGTTCTTTGTGAGTTGAAATAAAATTTAATTTGTCCGCCCCAGCAAAATGTTGCGGAGGGTGGATGAATTTTGCTTTAAGTTTTTCATGGTTGAATTTCAAATTTTAAATATTTTTGAAATTTTGAGATTTTGAATATTTTTGGGATTTTGGTTTTTGTGGAGTTTTGGATTTTTATGGGTATTAAATTTTAAATATTTTTGGAATTTTGGGATTTTGAATATTTTTGGGATTTTGGTTTTTGTGGAGTTTTGGATTTTTATGGGTATTTTGGGTGGAACTTTGGAGTATTTGAAATGAACTTTTGGGAGAATTGAAAGTATTTGGGAACCCCTCCGGTTGAGATTTGCATTCAACACGGCCATCATCGGGGTGTTTGGGGTCATTTCTCTTTATGGATTGAACCTTGTCAACTCTATCGGGCTGTCGACAGAGGATCGGGTTCATAGGCTTTATGCCATTTGATAGTGAATTCTCATTGTTATAGGCCTTGAATGCTTAATATGGATGTATTAAGACAAATATAACAATCGTCACAACCGTATATTTGTTTGTTGGTTCGAACCCTGTCGACTTTTATTGACCTGTATAGAAGGATCAGTTTCGAACCTGAATTCACTTGTTAACCCGCGCAGCATCCCTAGACGTTACGTGTGTACCAATAACACGCTCGCCGGGGCCCATGCGGGTGTTTGGGGGCATTTTATAATTAAACTCTGTCGATTCCTTTTATCTGCTTAGGAGGATCGTGTTCAAAATTTGATAACCCGCGCAGCATCTCAAGACGTATGTGTATTTCTATAACTCGCTCGCCGGGGCCCATGCGGGTATTTGATTACATTTACCCCTTTTAGTGTGCCTATGTGTATACAAACTATTGTGCACGTGCGGGGGTATTTTTGGAATAGACGCCTTCTATCTGCTTGTACGAATGTTGCAGATTCGATGGTGTGGCGTAGCAGCTTTTGAATAGAGTTGTTCGCTGCTTCGTACAGGTAGACTGTCGTACGCTATTTATTGATTTCTGTAGGTGGATCATGGTGCACTAACTAATCTCCTGCTTTGTATTTATAGATGCTCGTAGATAGTTTATTGTATGCATGATAAATTTTCCACTGTAACTCATAAGCACTTGCACTTGATATAATTACTGTATCTTGCTCGTGGACAATAGACTGAGTGTACTACGAGTCTTCTACAGTGGCTCGTGATACTTGTAATCGTTGTTGTCATATTGCATGTTGTTCGTAGATGATATGTGATATTCATAATGGGGATCCCATAGAAGCTCGTTGGAGCTCGTATCTGTCATGTACTTTGTTGTTGTATTTGGTCTTTACAATGCATCCACTACTGCTGGAGGTAGATATATTTATCTTTAGACTGAAGTTGACTACAGTATACTGCACTTACTGTAGTCTTTATCTATCTACACAGGGTGGCATGTTATACATACATCTGTATTTGTCGAGAGATTGTATGTATTGCAGATCTTCCATTTAATCTTTGGTCATTGCTTGGATACTACCTCATTTGAATGATCTGAGGTATCTAAACTTTGTTATTCTTCATTTGTGTAACCTTTAAAAATTTGTTCCTCATTCGCCTTATATTTCTTGCTCATATGCTTACTTTCATTTGGATGATCAGGGTAAATGTTATGGGTCAATCATCATTTGATTTGTGATGTGAATGATGTCATCGACATTGTTATTGGTTGTCAATTAATATTCCAACCAATTTGATAACTTCTTGTTATTTCTTTTAAATCCTGTGGATTGGTTGCAAGCATATTGTTATATCCCCCAATTGATCTTTCTCTTTATGGATAAATCACATTCATTGTATCATTTATATGTCATGAATTTCCCATCTATTTGTTGACATTCATGCATATTTCATTGAATATATTTGGGTATATCATATCATTATCTTCATAACATATCAAGTCTTTCTACTCGAAGAAGAGAATATCATATCTGCCTATGTATCGCTCTTCAATATTCATTGGTACCCCTTCAATTTGGTCCCCATTTGTAAGAAGCTTGTTGTGTTTATTGTGTGATTATTCTTCTTGAAAGAGATGGATACATCCACTTGCCTAATTGATCCATAAGTGAGTTGTTCACTTAGCATTCGCTCATTCATTATTTGATGACTCGAATTTATTTTATGATCGGTTTGAGCATGATTTAGTTCATTTAATACTTAGTTTGAGTCCACAAATCTTGTCCAAGCCCGGTGTAGCTTCAACATGAATCTTCTATTCATTTGAGTTTGAGTCCAAATGGTTCAAGCTCCCTTGTATCACTTTCAAGTTCAAGCTTCTGGTTGTTTAAGCTTGAGTCCAAGTTCAATCATGGTTTTGTACTGTCTAAATTTTGTTCAAGTTCAAATCAAGTTCGAGTGTAGTCCTTGTTATCTTGTAGAGTCCAAGTCCGATTTCAAATAATAAGCTCAAGTTTCATATCCATAAGTTTGAGTTCACTTTGTTCATGCTTGAGTTCCTTTGCTTAGTCATTTGAGTTCAAGATCGTGTTCAAAACACAAGTTCAAGCTTACAAGCTTCACCATTTGATTCGAATTTAAGCTCATTTTGATTAAGTTTCTTGTAGTTCATGTCACATTTGAGTTCGAATTTGATGTCAAAGTCCTTGTCTTTATTTCAGACAAAAGTTCGGCAGCCTCCCGACGTCTCCCCCATAAAGGGGAAAAAACCAAGAGGCCGCCTACCCGCCACGTCAACAAAGACGTGCACGGTTGGTGTTGGTGAGACACCGCGTCGGTGATTTTTTTATTTTTTTCTCCCACTACGCGCAACAAAGTCGTGCATGGGGTTTTGAAAAGCATTTTTTATGAAAAAGGGCAGTTTTGCTTTCCCTCCGCTCGAGGATACTTATAAGTGACCCCGCTTCGACGTACGTGCCGCACCGGGGTCCCATCCCACCACGCGCAACAAAGGCGTGCATGAGACAGTTCTTCGATTTGTCACGAATATTGAAGTAGGGTTTTGAGTTTAGAAATTTTTATAACTTCACGGAGTCGTCGTAGTTGGCACATGGATCGAGGGGTCACTCGCCTACCTCTAGGGGTGTCAATTTTTGACACGACACGAAACACGACCCGAAAAAATCCGGGTTCGGGTCAACCCAAACCCGAAACGGGTCAGGTTCGGGTTGAAGAAATCAACCCGTTTTAAAAATCGGGTCGGGTTCGGGTTGACACGGAAACACGAAATTGACCCGAAAGTGAATATTTGACCCGAAAATCCAAGTTTGACCCGTTTTTTACCCGATTTTGACCCGAAAAACGAAGATTGACCCGATTTTTGACCCGAAAACTAGCAATTTTGGGTCAATTCCGTGTCATTCGTGTCGTGTCGGGTTCGGGTCCGGAAACCTGACCCGTTTTTAAAAATGGGTCGGGTTCGGGTTGACCCGAACAGTGCCGGGTCAGTTCCGGGTTCGACCCGAACCCGACCCGTTGACCCGAATTGACACCCCTAGTTAGGTCTATGGGCCGGTTGGCAAATCTTACATAAGATCAAAAATATCAACTGTACAACCACATTTAATTTATGGTGAGGATGTTATCATTCAGTTTATGACAAGGATGGTATCATTTGGAGTGATCCAAGATACTTGAATGTAAAACTAGAAAGCCAATCATTTTCTGATTACATTGGTTTTAGTACAAAAGTATGCAGTGCTTATATCATTGCTCTTAATGATTTATCTGTTTTTTTTTTAATGAGCGTGACATGAATTCTAGGGAAACAAATCTTTGTTTATGTTGATTTATGTAGTAAGTTTTGTGTGACCTACTAAACATTGTGTTTAACCCAAAATATCTATTTATGTTTTTATTTTCAAGGGTAAAGAATCTGTAGAGAAGGCTTGGTGATACCAAGTTTTTTTGGTTTTATGCTCTCTTTTTACAAGTTTTTGATTTCCCCCCGCCCGGGGGTACTTATGAGTGACCCTGCTTCGCCGTACGTGCCGCACCGGGATTCCATCCTACCACGGCCAATAAAGGCGTGCTTAGGACAGTTCTCCAGTTTGCCACGGACATTGAAACAAGGTTTTGAGTTTTAGAAAAGTTCATACCTCCGCGGGGTTGTCGTGGTTGAGGGGTCACTCGCCTCCCTCGTCGTAGGTGTCGCACCGGGTTCCCTCCTACCACGCGCACCAAAGGCGTGCTTAGGTGGTCTACCGGTCCGACGCGAACATCGAGGAAGGAGAGTGGGGGGAATTATTTGTTTATTTATCATTAATTATAATAAAATAATTATAATTAATTAAAAGTAATTATAATTAATTAAGAAAACTAATTATAATTAATTAAGAAAAATTATAATTAATTATAAATTATTAATTATAATTAATAGGAATTAATTATAATTAATAAAATAATAAATTATAATTATTTAGAAATTAATTATAATTAATAATAATTAGGAACAATTAATTATTAATATTAGAGATTAATTAAGATTAATAAAAATAATTAATAGGTATTAATAAAAATTAATTAAAATTAACTAAATAATTAATTATAATTAATAAATTAATTATAATTAATTAAAAATTAAAAATAATTAATTATTATTAATAAAAATTAATTATAACTAATTAAGATAATTATTCATCAATTATTAACAATCAATATCAATTAATTATAATAACTATTAACTAATTATAATAAATTAAAATTAATTAATAATAATAATAATAATAAAATAATATAACCCCCCCATTCCTCTCTGCTCACGGGAATGGCCATAGAAGCACGTGAAAAGGAGCAAAGTTACCTTCACAGAGAGCGGCTCTTGTTGTTGCTTCCGGTCAAAATGTCGTAATTTAATAATAATAATAATAAAATAATATAACCCCCCCATTCCTCTCTGCTCACGGGAATGGCCATAGAAGCACGTGAAAAGGAGCAAAGTTACCTTCACAGAGAGCGGCTCTTGTTGTTGCTTCCGGTCAAAATGTCGTAATTCCCAATCCGACAGTAAGGGAAAGTCGGTCGGGGGAGCTAAGCCGGAGCAGCAACAAAGAGAACGGAGGGGAGGCTCGGGTTCGGTCGGAGCAAGTATGGGGGAGAAGATCTCAATCTCTCTCTCTCTCTCTCTCGGCTTGGAATCAGCACAGTGACGGGAAAGGAGGGAGGAGTTCGGAGCTGTGGTTGGACAAGGAGGAGAGGAGGAAGAGCTCTTGTTAGGTATCGGGAGAGAGGTTCGGTCGTGTGGAAGCCAAAGGGAGAAGCAGCCCAAAGCCATGGGGTTGATCCAGTATTTAAAGGCGACTTGGGCGCTCGATCGAGGTGGGATCGTAGATTTTGAGCACGATTTCACGGAAAATCGACTGGAGCGGCGCCGTTCTGCAGGTAAGCGGGATTTCTTCCTCCTTTTCGACAAGATTTCAGGATTACGTGGATTTTTGCTTGATTTTGATTTTCTCTTCTCCCTTTGATTTTAATTTTACTGTTGAGGTCAACACATGTTTTATTTGTTTATTTTTATTAGTTGGCTTGCTTTATTTATTAAGAACATATTGTTAGAAAACAAGAGGTTTGAGAAGAAAAGACTTGCTTTATTTCATGATTTCTTCCCTATATATAGATCTATATAGGAAATCTTAATACATAAACAAATTATTACATAATAACTCGAACATGGAAAGAGTTTTGGTGTGAGTGATGCGTCCCACTGATCATGCATTATAGCTGTTGGATCTTATTTGTACTGAACGACTGGATTCTAACACTTCCCCTCAAGCTGGGAAGTATGGATCTATCATTCCCAGCTTAGCTATCATTTTAAGAAAGACAACATTATCCACTCCTTTGGTAAGGATATCTGGAAGTTGATCTTTTGATGGTACATGGTTGATATATATAAGTCCACTGTCTAATTTTTCCTTTATAAAAATTTCTTTTATAAAATGTGTGTCAACTTCTATATGCTTGATCCTGTCATGTTGAACTGAATTGTGAGCTATGCTAATTGTTGATTTGTTGTCACAATGTAGTTTTATGGGTTTGCCCCATTTGATCTTTAGATCTTCTAAAATCATTTTAATCTATAATACCTCACATATTCCCAAGGACATAGCTCTATATTATGTTTTTGCGCTGGATCTTTTCACCACGTTCTGCTTCTTGCTTCTCAGTGTGACTAGGTTTCCTCCAACGAATGTGCAGTATCCAGAAGTAGATCTTCTATCCACTGGTGATCTTGAATAATCAACATCAGTGTATGCCTCTAAGGTTATTTCTTAGTCTCTTTTAAAAATAATCCCTTTTCCTGGGTTACCTTTAAGGTAGTGCAGTATTTTATTTACTGCTTACATATGGGCATGTTTTGGATTTTGCATAAACTGACTGACCATACTGATAGCAAATGATATATCTGGCTGGTGTGTGAAAGGTAGATCAAGTTCCCTACAAGTTTTTGGTAGGCTCCTTTATCTACATTTGGATCTTCTTTCGCTTTTCCCGATTTGAGGTTTTGTTCTACTAGTGTTGGTGCTGGCTTACAGGCTAGTTTTAATGTTTCTTTTAGAAGATCTTTAATGTACTTTTGTTGTAAGATGAAGATTCTTTTGTTGGAGTGAGCTACTTCGATTCCAAGAAAGTATTTTAGTCTATCAAGTTCTTTGATGTCAAATTCCTTGGTAAGCCTTTTTCTTAGACTATTTTTCTCCTTTTCATTATTTCTAGTCAAGATAATATCATTCTCGTATACTAATAATATTGTGACTCCTCCTGAGTCTGAGTGTTTAAAGAATAGTGTATGGTTTCCTTGACTCTGTTGGTATCCATTAGTAAGCATGAATTTGGAGAATCTTCCAAATCGGGCTCTAGGTGACTGTTTTAATCCATATAGGACTTTTTTCAACTTGCATACCTTGGTACCTTCAGATTTTTCTTTGAATCCTGGTGTTATTTCCATAAATATCTCTTTCTCCAAGTCCCCATGTAGGAATGCATTTTTTAGATCTAATTGTTCCAGATGACAGTTGTATTTAGTTGCTAGTGAGAGTAAGATCCTGACGGTGTTCATCTTGGCTACATGTGCAAAGGTTTCCAGGTAGTCAATGACATATGTTTGCATGTAACATTTGGCCACTAATCTTACTTTGTACCTTTCCAGTTTCCCATCAGATTAATATTTTACATAGAATATCCATTTGTAGCCAACTGATTTTTTTTTTCCTTTTAGTAAGTTGATTTTCTAAGTTTTATTCTTTTCTAGAGGTTGCATTTCATCTTTCATGGCTTTTTTCTATTTTTCATTAGATAAGGCCTCAGAAATATTATTAGGAATATGAATTTCTTCTAATGTAACCAAGAAGTTTTTGTGTGAGGATGAGAAATTATTAAAGTTAGTTATGGGGTATATGGGAGGTGGTGAATTTACCATAATTTCAGGAGATGGTTCAGATTCTTGGAGATGGTTCAGAGTGTAGTTTGGATTTGTACGTCTCCCTTCTTTTGACTTTAGGAGTGATTTGAGATGGTGGGGGAAGGTCAAGAGGGGCAAGCTCAATCCCGTATATTCCTTAATTTCAGTCTTCCCTTGAAGATGAGGTTAGGTGAAATAGGAATTTTGTTCATTAAATGTAACAACAACAAAGACAAGGGCTATTTTTGTGGGAGGATGATAAAACTTGTGGCCTTTTTGGGTGGTGGAATATCCAACAAAGATGCATTTGAGTGCTCTTGGATCTAATTTTATCTTATTTTGGTTATGAATATGAACATAGGTAGTACATCCAAAAATTCTGGGTGTAAGGTTATTATGGTGCGGAACTCGGAGTAAAAGGTGGACATGATCTCCATTGGAGTCTTTAGTCCCAGGTTGTTGAAGGTAGGTGACGGTTAGGAGGGTTTCCCTCAATAGGATTTGAGTATATTGTAGTGGAATAGAAAAGCACAAGTGGAGGCTAGAAGGTGACAATTTTTCCTTTGTGCAACCCCATTTTGTTGTGGGGTATGAACACAGGACTCATTGATGATACCTTCTTTTTGGAGATAGGAGGATAGGGTTTGGTTGAAATAGTCTTTAGCATTATCAGAGCTAAATATTCTTATTTTTACCCCAAATTGATTCTAGATAATGGTGTGAAATATGAGAAGAATGGTGTTAACGTTAGATTTATTTTTGAGGAGGTAGATCAAAGAGACTCGTACAATAATTAATGAACGATACAAACTAGCTTGCCCAAGAGATGTTGGAGATTTTTAGGTTCTTCATATATCACTATGAATAAGATTGAAAGTGGTATCACATCTCTTTTTTTTTGGAAAAAATTTTTTATGCTTGGCTAACTCACAAGTTTTACAGTTAAAAAGTTCATTTTTCAATTTTTGAAAAAGTTTTGGATATACATATTTTAAGATATAAAAAGACAGATGCCCTAATCTATAATGATGAAGCCAGATAGTAGATTTCAATCAACGAGGGATAACATGGAGTAGCTATTTCTAGATTTGTTCAGTTCTTCCAGGTAATACAGTCCATCTTTCTCTTTAACAAGTCTAATCTTCTTCGATGATCTTTGGTCCTGAAATAGGCAATAAACAGGGTTGAATGGTGCTGGACAATTATAGTCTTTGGTAAGTTTATGTATGGATATTAGGTTTGTGGATAATTGAGGTACATAAAGCATATTCTTTAGAGTTAGGGTGGGTGATAAAGGTATGTCTTCCTGGCCTGCTACTATGGTGAGAGAACCATCTTTAGTGATGATTTTCTTGTCACTTGGGCAAAGGGTATAGTTGATGAAGTGGGTAGGGGTATGGGTCATGTGATCTGTGGCTCCTGAGTTAATGATCCATAATCCTTTTAAATGATTTCTAGAGGCAGTTAAACTAAAGGAAATAGGAAGCTTATCTGAAAGTGCAAGAGAGGAAGATGCAGGTGGTTTTTTAAGATATAATAGGAGTCATTTCATTTTATCAACATCTTCTTTATTGAGTTCTCCGAGGATGTACTATGCTTCTGGGTTGGGCTGACTTGTTGTATTGTTTGCATACAATGTGCTCCTTGTTTCTCTTCTTTGATTCCACTCCTTACTGTGGGGTTTTCCATATATTTTTCAGCATGTTTCTTTTGTGTGTATTGACTTTTTGCAATAACTACACCAAATAGAGTCTTTATCTTTGAATTTTGCAGAGTCATTACTTTTTTCCTTCCATAGAGCTTCTTTAGTTACCATTGCTGAGCCTTCAATAGATTTTGGCTCCAACATTACACCTTGTCGTCTTTCTTCAACGCGGATGATAGCTATTGTTTTATTTAGTGATATTGTCTCTTCTTTGCCAAGGATCTGGACTCTTACTTGATCGAATTTGACATTTAGTCCTGCAAGAAAATCAGAAACTCTATCTTTTCAATAAAGTTCTTTAGGGTAGTAGTATCTTCTGGACATTTAGTCTCAATGCATCTGTAGTGATCTAGTTCTTGCCATAGGTTTTGTAGGAGAGTGGCATACTCTATCATAGTCTTGCTTCCTTGTTTTGTTCTCCCTACTTTGATTTTGATTTCAAAGATTTGAGCAGCATCCTGAGCTTTTGAATATGTTTGTCTGGCAGCATCCCAAATGTCCTTTGCAGTGGAAAGGAACATAAATGTATTGTTAATTTCTAGAGTCATGAAGTTCCACAACCATGGCATAATCATGGAGTCCGCTTCATTCAATGCCCAAAAATTAGGATCTCCTTCTTTTGGTCCTCCTCCGAGTAGGTGGTGTATTTTTACTTTCCCTTTTAAGTAAGTTTTCACAAATTGAAATCACTTCAAGTACTTCTTTCCATTTATGCAATAGGAAGGTTGCATGCTTTGGAGGTCACCTCGTCCTTGGTGCATCATCGACTCCTCAATTTGGTCAATGCTCTGGGAGGAATTAATTTCTGACATTTTGTGTCGAATGATTGTAATGAAAACTATTTGTACGATCCTAGGTAGCAATGAAGGTTTCCTGAAAAAGAAAAATTCACTCTGATCTTTAGTCTTTGGCAATAAAGGCAGACATTTTTTCCTCCTTTTTTCCTCTTTTTTTTCTTCAAAACTTATCGGTTCAATAAACCAAACCGAACCGAGTCTATAAAAAGACTTGGCTACCGACCTTCTTCTCGGCTTAATAAACTGGTCCTAGACTTCTTCTTGGTTTAACAGAGCAACAACTAGGGCACGCCATACTAGCCTTATTCCACACACGAGTTGCTCCTGTCTTCGTACCGTAGGTCTTCCGACGGCGGCGTGAGGGCAGCGGCGGCGGAGGCTCTGTCTGTTGCTTGCGTTCACGCGGAGGATCGTGAGCACTAGATCTTCAACAATGAAGGCCATCCCCATTCTCTCTGATGCGGCACTAGATCTTTGGCTCTGATACCATGTTAGAAAACAAGAGGTTTGAAACAAAAAGGCTTGCGTTATTCCATGATTTTTTCCCTATTTATAGATCTATACATGAAATCTTAATACATAAGCAAATAATTACATAACTCTAATAGAATCTTTCCTAAATCAGCTACCCGAATATGAAAAGAGTTTTGGCGTGAGTCATGCGTCCCACGGATCATGCACTATAGATGTTGGATCTTATTTGCACTGAACTACAGGATTCTAATGCATAGCAATGATGATGACCGAAAAAAAGGATGCATTTTATTTCCTTGCTCTAGGCTAGTTTAAATGATTTGACATAGTTTAAATCATATTGTAGTTTGTGTTTATTTTGATGGTTGTTCTAATTTGGAGACAAGGTATTGCTAGAATTATATGGGTGCAACATAATTTGAAGTGCAGAGTTTGGATAGCTGGTTAATTGTGGTTTTCTCCTTTGGTGATGGAGGTTTGGAGTTCTATGGACTCGGGCGGTGGCTTTTGTGAATTTAAGGCTCTCCAGAAGAGAGTTTTTTCAGCCACTTATGTACAACATTGATTGAAAATATTTAAAACAAGCTTATACGTATCTGCAAAACCCTCCTGATTATTTCTATATATTTGGTGTATGGATTCTTGATATTTGAACCCTTGCTAGGCAACTTCATTCCACATACGCATCCTAAGTTTTCAGGATTGCTTCTGCGAGCCAGGCATGGCAATGCGTCATTGAACATAATATGGGTTGGTGAAGTTCTCTAACCCACATAAAATGGTTTTTGGGGAGGCCATACTTGTTACGTGTTGCTGTTATTGCTTGTACAAACTGGATGGCTTGTGCCACCTTGGAGAAGATTAGCTGCTATTAATTATGTTTTTTTGCTTTATCGTCCTTTTTTAAAATAATTCCAATTCTTCTTGGATATGGCATCTACTCGTTGGAATTTATTTTCGAATTTTTCTAACTGAAGGTTGATTTCGATTTGACAATGATTACTCCTGCTGTGCAGCTTGCAGGAAACACTGCTCTAGCTATTTCTCGCAGGTGTTCTCTATCGTTGAGAAGCCTGGATCTTTCTTTCTGCCGCAAGATGTCTGATGAGGCTCTTGGATTGATTGTTGACAGTTGCTTGAACTTAAAAATTCTAAAACTATTTGGATGCACCCAGGTATATTTGTCATCTGTATAATTTTGTCAAGATTGTCTTTTTGACTCCCCTCTTAAATTAGGCTTCACAATTTTTAATGACTTGTATATTGTCACAGTCAAATATGTTTTTACCTATTTTGACAGTACAAATCTAATTACATATTTGTTACTAAATTGTGATTACACCTTAATTGCATCAGTGATTGTGGCCTCGGATAGGAATGTAATATAAACTTTGATCCAATCATTTGCCATATCAATCACTCAATTACTGCATCAATCGCTACATGTAAATTATGGTTAGAGATATGTACAAATAGTTATCATAAATGCGAATGCTAAGCTTTGTAAGTTGTGTAATTTGATTGTGTTGATCAATGGGTTGTATTGTTGCCTCGTACCTCAGTTTCATCGGTCGAGCTCCTCCAGCTTGGTTTTGAGTGTTTTGCACACAATTTTTTTCCTTACAATCGTACAGCGTTGCGGTGCTATGTACTCGAGCGATGCAACATTGCATTGTCTAGTTAGAGGCAAACAGAGAGCAGAGCGCCGCAGTGCTACGACTCAAGCGAGAGACAGAGCAAAGCATTGTGGCACTCCAGACTCATTTTTCATGAAGGGTTGCATCTCTTGGTTTTTTTGTGTTTCTATTTGCTAATTCTAGTATTCGAATGGTGCAAGTGTGAAGCCAGATAAGGAGAGAGTGAGAGATAAGAGATATATGTATTATTTCTACTGTATTTTCAGAATGAATTTTCTGGTGTTGTGTGTTTCCATATATATATATATATATTTTTTTTTTTTCGATATATATATATATATATATATTTTCGGTTTCAAGTTTTTCCATGTTTAAACATTGTCATTGTTAGGTCCCGAGTTATGGATGAGAAAAGTGGAGGGTTATGTTAGGTAGTCAACAACCAGTATAAAATTTGTCGAATAATCATGACGTTAATCCTTTAATACATTGTGTTAATGTTAGGGTTTCCTAGAAGTGAAGCGCTATATGGCCTGAATAAGCATTGACGCCCGGGCACAATGATAAATAAGCATGGGTTCCCATATCACGGATGGATGTGGTCAAAGAATTTAGTCCATGAAAGTAGAATTAGGATACAACTTGAAATATAAGTTTTCTTACAAACAAATTAATAGAATTAATAGATATCATGATTCATGGGAAGATAAATATCATTTGCACTCATGAAATTAAATGAGTTAAAGAGAAGATTAAGGAGATTGGTACTTTAGGTTTTAAACTATGGTATTTAGATAGGAGTCATACTAGAAATGGGAATGGGATATGTGTGATTATAGATAAGGGTTTGAAGAAGAAAATGATAGAAATTAATAGAGTTGGAGATATAATTATAGCTTTAAATATTGTTAAATATGTTATAAGTTCTTATGTTCTTCAAGTAGATTTGGATGTGTTTAAAATTAAAATTTTGAAATTACTTGGAAGAATTAATACAAAAGATGGCTTTTGAAGAAAGTGTTTTATTTGAGGAGATTTAAATGGACATTTTGGTAGATAGGTAAAAGATTTAAAAGCATTCATGGTGGTTATGTGTTTGGAGCGACTAATGAATGTGGTAGGATTATATTACATTTTCTTGTAGCTTATGATTTTATAATTGTTAACATCTTATGTAAGAAAAGAGATGAACATCTCATCACTTATAAGAATTGATATAGTACAACTTAGATTGATTATTTTCTTATAATAAAAATAATCATTTACATTGCAAAGATGGTAAAGTTATTTCGAGTGAAACTTTATGTACTCAGCATCGCTTGTTAGTTTTAGACTTTATGACGAAGGGGAGAAATATGAAAAATAAAATAAAATATTGTCTGAGGATTAGATGGGGGCAAGAGTTAGATTAAAGATTTTAAGATTATGATTATACATGAAGAAGCTAATGCTATGTGAGAAAAAGTAGTTAATGATATTAAGAATGTTACAAAAAATGTGATTGGAGTATAAAAAAAAGTTCCTCATGTGCAAAAAAAGATAAAAATTAATAATTTTTGTTATAAAAATTGGTTTAGTTGTAAAAACTCAAAAAAAATTAGGAAAGGTATAAAGAGGCCCGTAAGAAGTCTAAGAAAATCAATATGTGATGCAAATAATTTAGTTTTTAATGATTTATATAATATATTAGATATTAAGGAGGGCGAAAGATGTATGTATAAGTTAGGCAAGAAAAGAGATATGAGAAGGATTTAATTAAGCACATTAAGGATGAGGATAAAAAAATATTTTTATTAGAAGAGGATATTCAAAAAAGGAGTATCAGATATTTTGATAAGCTTTTCTTTAAAGATTGTGAGAATATGATTGACGACTTTAGTGAGCTTAGCATCCTAAATGAAAATCGAGTTTTTTATTTTTATCGACATATTAGTAAAATCAAAGTTAGAGAGGCTTTAAAGAAAATAAAGCTTGACAAAGTTGTTGGACCTGATGATATTCCATTAGAGTTGTGGAATGCTTAGGAGATGAAGTAATTTTTTAGCTTACGAAACTTTTCAAGACTAAAAGGATGTCAGATAAGTGGAGTGCGTTGATTTTTATTTTTAAGAATAAAAGTGATGCACAAGAATGTGCGAATTATAGAAGAATTAAGTTAATATGTCATACTTTAAAACTTTGGGAGAAAGTTTTTGAGCATAAGTGGGTCTGCTATGTGATACTAATGTTTCTCAAAATTAATTTAGATTCATGTCGAATAGGTCTACTATAAAAAGCTATACATTTATTGAGAGGTTTGATGGAGAAGTATAGGGAGAATAAGGAGGATATACATATGATATTTATTGGTTTAGAGTAAGTTTATTATAAAGTTCCAAGAGAAGCGCTATGGAGAGTTTTCGAAAAGAAATGGGTTAATAATGCTTATACTTGCAAGAATTATTACTTGTGTTCAGACTCAAAGAGGTTGGACCAAGTATTTTCTTATTTTAGTTGGATTACATCAAGGATCAGCTTTAAGCCCATATCTTTTTGCTTTAGTCATGGATGTTCTTACTAAATATTTGTAGGATAATGTACCATAGTGTATGTTTTTTGCTGATGATATTCTTCTTGTTGATAAGAATAGAGAGGGAGTTAAGTTAAACTTGAATAATGGAGGTCAATAAGAGTATATGTTTTAGATATCTTAGGTCTATTTTCCAGAGTGTTGTTGAAATAGATGGGGATAATATTAATAGAATTCAAGTTGGATGGTTAAAGTGGAGGAATGCATCGGGCCTATTGTGTGATAGAAAAGTGCCCCTCAAACTCGAGGGAAAATTTTATTAGCTGGTGGTGAGACCTGCAATGCTTTATGGCATAGAATGTTGGCCATTAAAAGAGAAGCATATAATTAAGTGTTGCAGAGATGAGGATGCTCGAGTAAATGAGTGGCTTTACTCTTAGAGATAGAATGTGAAACGACCATATACGTGAAAAGGTTAGAGTAGCTCCAGTGGTATATAAGATTAAAGAGAGCCGCATTAGATGGTTTGGTCATATAAAACGTTAGCTTTTTTATGACCTGGTTAGGAGATAGATTTGACCTATGTTAAGAGATATAGAGGTAAACCTAAAAATACTTTGTTAGAAAATATTAGAAATGATTTTTTTTATTAGATTTAAATGAGAATTTGACTCTTAACATAACACAATGAAGAAAGAGGATTCATGTAGCCAACCCCACGTAGTGGGTTAAAGGCAATGTTGTTGTTGTTATAGGTTTTTCCACATTAAATCATATTGTTCTTTCTTTCCGTTGCATGTTTTTACTTATTTGTTTTGTTGTGTGGTTTTACTTTCCCAACAAGCTTTTAAAGATATAGTTAATTATTTCCCTCTCTAAGACATGATTGAGCTAATTATTAGACAATTATTTTTAAATGATTTATGTTCTCTGTATAATGAGTAGAACCAACTAGAGGAGCATGAGAAATTTAGGTTTGTTTTCAAAGCGATCACTCGTCTTTGTTTTCTCAACAAAGACCTAAAAAACCTTGGTGAACTCAATGAAGATTCACAAGGATTTTGTCGTCTTTGTCATATGTCAACCCATGAAAATCATAAATTGGACATTATGTTGATTGCGTCGAATCATGTCAACTGGCTTGTTCTTGGTATATGAGTCAAATCTAAAATTTGCATTACCTAGGATTTTCAGTTTTAGCTATTTGTTATGAGAAAGAGTTATGGTGACACATTGATGGAAGTGATCCCACACTTGAACAATCGAAATTGGATCAATAGTGAAATAAATATGCATGAGTTATGAGGTTAATCTTAGGATCCATTGATTGAGCGAGAATTTCAATCACTTTATATAGGAGGGAAAGGGGGCATTTAATTGATCAATTAAATAAGCCAACATTTCGGCCAATCAAAATAAACCAAATCTGATGTGAATCGTGTAGGAGTTGCTTGCTGAAATTAAGACGGTAATTAAATAAAGCGTTACCACCACAAAGTTATCACTAATAAAGTAAAGGATTAAAAATTCTAAGTAGTCGATTTGCTTAGGCGAAGATGTGCTTTGAAATTAACCAAGCAATTCAAACAAAACCCAATGATAAAAGGAATACTTAATTCTTATAACAAAATCCTATGCTTAATAATGAGAAAATTCACCTCGAGCACCTTCTCACTCGTTCACTCTTGGCTTTAACGACGGAGAAAGAACCATACAAGGACGGAGAGCACCACTACGAAGAAGGAGACGAAGGTCTTCGTTACCAGAGAGGTAGCCGCCGGTGGAGGTGGTGGTGGATGGCGGTCGATGATTGTCCAATCGTAGTCCTGGAATTGATCGTCTATGACATCCATGAGAGTGGGAAGGATACGATTCAAATAATCTTCAACAGTGTCGTCGGAGTCAAACCCGACGTCGAAGAACGGTGAACGGGTGATGTGGATGTCGTCGTAGATGTCGAATACCAATCCACTATCAATCTCGGGATCGACCATACGTCATTGAAGTGGAGGTGGAAGGGCGTCATCTTCTTCTCTTAGCTTCAAGTGTTATGAGCACCCAAAATTTCCCAAGGGAGGGAGTAGGGAGAGGGGCGGCCAAGGTAGAGAGAGGGGGCGGGTGACTTGGGTGAGGGGATTTAGATTAGATGGGAGAAGAATGAGGTTTACTCAAATCTGAAATTAATTTCTGATTTTGAGTAAATTTGGAGGAAATCAATTTGAAATTGATTTCAAATTTCAAATAGAATTTAGGAGGATTAATGGCATTTAATGGAGCCCATCAAGAGGGGGCCGGTGGGTTCAAGAGAGAGGGGGAGGAGGTTATTTCATAACCTGAAATTAATTTCAGGATTTTGAAAGAAATTAGGGGGAAATTAATTTGAAATTTGATTTCAAATTAAGGGGCCATTAATGCATTGATTGGGGAATTAAAGGGAGTGCCCATGCATGGCCGGCGGGTCCAAGAGGGAGGGAGGAGGTGTGGAGCAACTTATGAGCCTTCCAAATTAGCACATAAGCATTAGAAAAAGTTATTATGAAATCCAAACCAATTTGAATTTCAAATTGGTTTGGATTTGAATACTTTTCTAATTTGGCTTTTGACAAATTTGAAAATTTTGAGACTCAATCAATTTTGAATTTCAAAATTTGAAACAAGTGGTGGAAAGGGAAAGGGGTCGGCGGTTGAAGATTGGGGAAGAGGTGGTGGAGGAGGAGTGGCTGGCGGCTAAAGGAAGAGCCGGCGGGTTGGATCCCCTAGATGGCCGACGGTGGGGTTATGGAGAGTGGTGGGTAGGGGAGGGGGAGAACAAGAGGTGGATAAGGAGACAAGAAGATAAAATAAAGCCACGAGTCGCGGATGCTTCAAACGACTGGTGGGTAATGCGCTTCGCTCACCTTGAGCTCAATCACCCTCTAGCTCTCATGCAAGAAGAAGAAGAAGCAAAGAAAATTTCTATTAATCAATCATTAACTTAATACAAAGTAGAAGACCACTCTATATAGGTCTCATCAAAAGAAAATAAAATGACTCAAATGCCCAAAGGGCTACAACAATGACTCAACATCCATAAGGGCAAAATAGTAAACTGAAAAATCTAAAATTAAAAGATACATGGAAAAACATTAGAAATATAAGCTCCTAATCGTAGCCGTCGATCTACGATTCCTTCGCCGGTAGACCTGCCTAAAATGTCTGTCGATGACCTCATCAAAATCAGCTCTAGGAGAAGTCGAGGTATCAAGCACAAGAATCATCAAAAGTGGAAAATCAAAACAACAAAGAGGGAGAGGGGAGGAATCCCATGCAGTCAAATCAGCAAGGGGAAGAATCAAACAGTCAAAATGAAGAGGCAAAGAATCCCAAGCAACTAAATCAATAAGGGGGAAGAACCAAACAGCCAAAAGGAAGAAGGGAAGAATCCCAAACAACCAAATCAGCAAGGGGGAAAATCGAACAACCAAAGAGGGGAGGGGAAGTATCATCAAACTCAATGGTATGAACCAACCCGAGAGCATTGTACATAGCATGATCATTGGTTGTTTTTTATCATAGGGCAATACAAAAATAAAATACAGAAAAAATTAAAAAAATACATACAATGTAAATTTTTTACTACATCAATTCTCCCAGTGTGGAAGAATCTCATCTACTGATGAGAATACTTCAATAATATGTTTGTAGATATCAGGACGCAATGCTACAACTCTTCAACTTCAATCCAAGAACAGTCAGTTAGAGGACGTCCACTCCATCTAATAAAAAATCGTTGGAGCCCCCATGTATTGTATGGGTAGTATGAATATCCACAACATCATCGATAAGATCATCAGTGGTTTGAACTGGACAGTAAGGGGCAAAGTCTCTATGTTCACAAAATCAGTCAGCTCTTCATCATATGTAGTTAGATCGACAATATTAAACACATGAGAAGTTCCTACTGAAGATGGGAGATCCAATAGATAAGCATTTGTCCTCAATCTTTGAAGGAATCGAAAATGACCAAATTTCTTCGAACTTAATTCGCAAAATGTGCCAACTTGGAAGTGTCGTCCTCGAAAGCAAGTCATTACTAAATCTACTCCATGAAAATAACATTTTCTCCAATGTTTGTCGACTGTTGTCTTATATTTTGCATTTGCCATACGAAGTTTTTCTCAGACCTGTTGTTGGATCGATTGAATGTGTTCAATAATTTCAGTAGCTTCAGCATTAATTTGACCAGGTATAGGTAATGAAGTTTGGTCCAAGATGTGGGGAATGGGTTAGCCATAAATTGTTTCAAATGGGGTTTTTCCAGCAGATCGATTAATGGAATTACTATAAGCAAATTCGGCTTAGCGTAAAATCAAATCCCATTGGAAAAGTTTTTCTCTTGCAAGACACTTAAGAAAATTTCCTAAACTTCTGTTTACTATCTCAATTTGTCCATCTATTTGTTGGATGATATGCACTACTGAATTGAAGAGTAGTTCCTAATTTTGATCAAAGTGTTCTCCAAAAATGACTTTAAAACATGGTATTGTTCTCCAAAAATGACTTTAAAACATGGTATCTCTATTAGAGGTAAAAGTTTGAGGTATGTTATGTAGTCGCATAAGTTCTTTAAAAAAATAATTTAGCAACATGAGATGCATCAGAGGTTCTTTTACAGGGAATGAAATGGGTCATTCTATTAAATTGGTCAACGACAATGAACACAATCAAATTTTCGGGCTGTTATAGATAATCTTTAGATGAAGTCCATGGTGATATCTTCCCAGGATTTGTTTGGAATCAAGAGTGTATATAGACCAGTGTTTTGAATTGTTCTTTTGAATGATTGACATGTTTAACATTGTTTTACTAACTTGGATATATGTTCTCGCATGTAGGGCCAATAATATCGTTATTTAACTAAGGCTATAGTTTTTCCTTGACCAAAATGCCCTCCTAATCCTCCACCATGAAGTTCTTAGATAAGTTTTTCGCATAGAGAGCTTTGGGTGATACAGAGTCTAGTTCCCTTAAACAGAAATCCTTGTTGAATGGTAAATTGAGCAGAGGGGTCAATTCTGGAAGTACAACATGATTCCCAAAGATTTTTAAAGTTTGGGTCTATGGCATAATTATCTTTTAAAGAATCTAGGGAGATCACAATTGGGTGAAGAGTTACCAATGAGTGGGCTCGTCTGTCTAAGGCATCAACGACTTATTCACAAATTTGGCTTTGTGTTTAAGATGAAATGTGTATTCTTGTAGGAATGATGTCCACTTAGCATGTCTTGGATTAATTTTTTTTAGACCCCAAATATTGTAGTGCTTCATGATCGGAGTTTAACACAAATTCCCTTTAAATATATTTTTTTAAATAATGGTCTTATTTAAGCAGGCTATGCTCAGATGAGACCATAATGTATACAAATTCCCTTTAAATAAGATAACATCTCTAAAATTTTAAGGCTTTGACAATCGCATAAAACTCTACATCATAGGTTGAATATCGGGATCAGATATGCCAATATGGGATGTGTCACAGTCTAATTCAAAAATCTTGTCAAAATTTGGCAACCTTAGAATAGGTGCTTGGCTCGTTTTTATTTTAAGAAGTTGAAATGCTTTTTCAGCTTCATAGATCCACCTAAAAATTTCCTTTTTATGACAATAAGTGGTGGGTGATATCAATGTGCTGAAGTTATTTATAAATCTACGATAGGAAGAGGTTAATCCACCAAATCCTCTAACTTCACTGAACTTCATTAAGATTTTTCGGAGTCGATCAGCTTCGGATTGCTTCTATTTTAATGGGGTCTATTTTAATATCATATGCAAAGATAATGTATTCAAAGAAGGTCAAACTATGTGTTATGAAAGAGCACTTTTTTAAGTTGATGTACAAACTTTATTCTCTTAAGATTTGGAGTACTTGTTTCACATGTTTAAGATGGTCGTTGCGATAAGTACTATACATTAAGATGTCATCATAATAAACCACAACAAATTTTCCAATGAAGGGACGTAAGATATGATTCATAGTTCGCATAAACATACTAGGTGTGTTTGATAGGCCAAAGGGCATAACTAACCATTCGTAGATGTCTTCCTTTGTTTTAAAGGTTATTTAACACTCATCACCGGGTTGTATTCAGATTTGGTGATATCCACTTCGTAAGTTAATATAGAGAAAATTTTGTCATCGCTGATGTAGGAGGGGGGGGTCTAATCCACTTGGATTCCTTCTTGTCCTTGGGCTGCTTGCTGTTTTCGGTTTGGTGAAGTTGCTGCTCTCGGTTGGGCCTTGGTTGTTTGGTGTTGAGCTCAAAATTTTGGATTATACTTGAAGTTAGCTCATTAATGATTGAGCTGAGGTTTAGCTCAATGATTGGGAGAATAAATGCACTTCTTAGCTCATTAATTCAAAAAGGTATGCTATTATTTCAAGGAGTTTATTATGGAGTGGACTTGTTCCTCTTCCCCTCCCTTTGCCTTCTCGGTTTTCCCTTGCTAGTTGGTTTCCCGTGCGCTGCCTCTTTGTCTCCTGTGCTGGCTTTTCAGGCCCCTTGCTGGCTGGTTTCCCGTGGCCTGTTGCTTTGTCTCTTGTGCTAATTTTTCGGGTCCCTTGCTGGCTGGATTCCCGTGGCTGTTTGAGGGGGAATTCCATGGAATTTTTCTTGTTTTCTGTGCAGAAAATCTGCTGTTGTCTTACTGTCTTTTGGCCTTCTATATTTCATGATTTAATGAGATTATTTAGTAGTTTGTAGTTCATCATGTTCAGTAGGATTCATACGATAGTGAGGCAGGTGGGGTAAGTTTGCTCCGTGTATAAGGTTAATATGATGTTGGATATCTCTCATTGGAGGTAAGGAATTTGATAAATCTTCAGGAGTTGTTTTTGCATATTTGTTGATTAGTGGTTGTATTGCTACATGGATTTCTTGGTTTATGTTAGCCTTTTTGCCTACCAAGAGATAGATTACTTCAGAATCTTTGAGTTCATTTGTATTGAGAAGCAATTCGGGAGTGGCTGAGTTTGAGGTTGTTTGAAATGTTTTAGTTGGAGGATTAGAACTATTATTTTAGGGATATATAGTGAATTCTTTGTTACCTTAGGTCAGGGTGTAAGTGTTTTCTTCCCCATTGTGAATGGTCTTATGATTGCCAAGGTCGACCTAATAAAATATGATACACCTCGAGTAACATGATGTCTCATAATACTTGGTATTTATAAAATTTTTCGATTGTGAGGTTGATCAGGCATTGCTTGGTGAGTGGGACATCTCCTCCTTTAAACCAAGACATCTTGTAAGGCTTGGCAAGAGGTTTTGATTTTATTTAAAGCTTATCCACGACACAAAATTTAAAAACTACCACTATCAATCATGAGGGTACATAATTTTCCTCCTACAATGCAAGTGATTTGAAAAATGTTTTGTCTAAGCCATTGATCTCGAGTATCAGTTCTGGAGGTCAAGAGGCGACAGCTAACTAAGTAATGATTCCCTTGGTCATCTTCAACATTTTGGTTCCATGTCTTCCTCATTTTCTTTTTCAAACTCATCCTCTTCTGATTTTTTAATGTTATCGTCTTGTTCAATGCAGTTGGCTCTAGGGGTTTTTTTCTACATGTTGTTGATAGGTGACCATACAAGCCACATTTATAGTAGGGTCCAATTGGTTTTGCTCCCATTAACCGTTATCCTTTTCCATTAAATTGGGGTTATGATAGGAAATAGTCCAAAATAATGGAAAATAGAGCAAAAACTGTAGGAAATCTGGGAGAAAACACTTGAAATTCACTAATAGAAGATGAAAAACAACACAAGATATACGAATCTTCAATTCGAGAGGATGAACCAACTCTCCAATTCTCTAGCCAAACACTAGAGCCTAAGCACCACACAAGAGATCCCAAATTCAGATTCAAAATCAAGATAACCCTAACCCTAGTCAAAAGGAGATTACTTAAAGCAAAAGACAATTAGTTAATCCCTAAATAGACCCCAAATTTGAATTTTCCCTCCTAAACCCTTGCCCGAATCAATGATTGGCCCCACACAATGAATTTTCTCTCCAGATTCAAATAAAGTTTGATTACATGATGAAGATTTAGTTGATCTTGGATTGACCACCTTAGTCCATTGATGTAACGAGTTATAGTTCATTCTTCAGTTTCATTTAAATCGTTTCGGGATTGCAGTTTATAAAATTGTTTACTTTACTCTTCTATGGATCGGTTTGCTTGGCGAATATTATTGTATTCTTGGAATAAGGTTCGACATGATTAGAAGGTAAAAATTTTACCCGTATTTTTTCTTTTATTCTATCCGAGGCTTGAGTTTTCTCTTTGCCTCTTCTTGCTCTGTTATTCTGAAGAATTTTCCACCAATTTAACGCATGACCAGTCAACTTTAAACTAGCAAACCTAACTTTTTTATTTTTGAGGATTTCTTTCAGTTCAAAAAAATGATCTATTTTATCTATCCATTCAAGAAATTGTTCAGATTTTAATTTTCCTTCAAATTCATTGACGTCAAGTTTAATCTCGTGATCTCACTGTCTATTGTTCTATTTGGTTTTGTGGTGCTTCGACATTTTCGTTGTTTTGGGTATTGGCATTGTTTAGATTTAATGCAGTTAGAGTAATAGCCATTACTTCCATTTATTGTTTTAAGTTAGCCATTTGTTGCATTATCATATGTTGTCAATCTGCTTGTTGATTATTTTGATTATTCATTATTTTGTTTAAAATAGAGTCTTACAACCTAAGTCTTTGATATCAAATTGATGCAATCTAAGTTCCTAAACTTTTTAGAAGAACACTTAGGCACGCAATTAAGAAACTTCCTTTCAATAACACAAACAAATACAAACTGAGAATTAGAAACTATTTAGAAAAATCATGTAGGAAAGAAAGATACAAAACACATAAGCAAAAGCAACCCTCAGATCAACCACGACTAGTCACCTCACATGCAATTCACAAAACTAGGGAAATGTGCTCAAAGAAAAGATCTAACTAATAATCCACCACTGAAATTTTGATCCGACACAAGTCTACACAGGCAAATACCAATAAAACAGGATAACAACACCACCTCACAACTCATAATATTTAGAGAAGAAATATACAAGTGAAAGGGAAACTGTAAAGAGAAGAAGTAGAAAGAAGATCGAGAGGAAGTATTAAGATATAAGGGAAAGACTAGCTCGCAAGCCACGAAGAACCCTTGGGTTGAATTTTTCTTCTCCAAAAACTGTCCTCAACAAGAAAATTTCAGCCACCTTATATAGGAGGGAAAAGGGGCATTTAATTGTTCAATTAAATGAGTCAACATTTCAGCCAATAAAAACAAACAAAATCAACTCTTAAAGAAGAAGCCGAAGCATCAAGCACTGGAATTAGCAAAAGGGGGAAATCGAACAGTCAAAGAGGGAGATGAGAGGAATCCCAAGCAGACAAATTAGCAAGGGGGAAGAACCGAACAATCAATGGATACAATGATACACGAGCATGTAGGCTTATGATTAAGGAGTGTCAAAATTTTCTACAAAAAGACATTCCAATTCAACACAAGCCGGAGTTAATGCTCAAAATTAGCCGAAGTTAATGATCAGATTATTAGGTTATTAGTTTTGCAGCCATAGAGAAATCTAAGGTTACTTTTGAGGTGATTCAACAGATGATAATTTAAGCCTTGTTTGCTTTAGGGTATCTACTATCTTCATCATGGTTTGTGGATTTTGGTGCTTTTGATCATATGATTGGCACTTCAATCTACATCATGGAGATATTAATCATACATTTATAGATCTTCTTATATCTATTAAGGTCTCCACTAATTTCATCTCGATAGGGAAATTGATCTATAATAATTTTGATATGTAGTTTTCTCGTAATGGTTGTACTATTTAGGATCAAGAAATGGGAAGATAAGTGTTGACCTCCACTCAAGCAGCCCAAAGAAAACAAAAAATAAAAATAAAATGTCTGCTAAATCATTACATACATGTCGATATCTAGCGCCCATACACTGTTCTCTGCCAAGATCCTGCCAGTCTCATCTCTGTAAACATCGCCGAACCATCTCGTCTCCCGCATGCTAAAATCCCTCCCATTCGCGTCGTTAAAATGGGACAAGAGCAAAGCTTCTCGACTGCTCTTTCCCACACACGACCGAACTCCCTCCTGTTTGCAAGTCTACCACCTCTTGCTCTTACTCTACCCGAACTCATCTGACCCAACGATCCTCTACCCCTACACTAGCCGTGAATCTTTCTCTTCCCTCTGCCTCTCTTGACCACGTTCCCTCTTGTCAGATCGGGAGATACGACATCTTGATCGGAAGAAACAGTGGGAGCTCACTGGTTGTGAAGGAAACTTTCTCCCTCACGCATTCTTCTTTGGCCAAATCCCACAAGCCTTGCCTGACCCCCCTTTGTTTCTCCGGCCCATAGAGAGAGAGAGAGAGAGAGAGACAGAGACAGAGAGAGAGAGAGAGAGAGAGAGAACCTACCTGTACCGAACCGATTTCGCCTCCTTCAACGACCTTCTCTTCTTGTTCGATCCAAAGTATTGACAGGATCTCGCTATGAAGGTAATTTTCTTCCGTTCCGAACCGACTTCACCTCCTTCAACAACCTTCCCTTCTTGTCCGATCGAAAGTAGCGACAGGATCTCGCTGTGAAGGTAATTTTCTTCCTTTCGTTCGCTTCTTCGGCCAGGTCCTGTAAATCCATTCATCCACATAGAGGGGAGATGGAAGTTTAGTGCTTTGTGAGATTTAACTATTCCCTGCATCATGTTTGATAGGATTTCACCTGAACCCTGCTTAAACCCTGTTGTTTGAACAGGATTTAGTTTGAATATTGCTGTTTAAACACAGTTTAGCCCAAATCCTGTGTAGATCCTGTAGCCCATCAATCCTCTATTAGGTAAGATGGATTCAAATTTGTTCCCTTAGATAAACATTCATCCCATGTCTACAAGATCCCCTTGGACGAAGCAACCCATGGTTGCTGACAAGAATCTTTCTGTCGGGTTGGGTCGACTACCTCCTCTGACTAAGTAGACTAGGGACCACGATGGCCCAGGACGATGGTACCATAGGATCTTGATCGGGTCCATCATCCGTTCCCCTACCATCCGCTTTATGTGAAAGATGGTAAAATTTTCATTTTTAAATATCAATTCTCAAACCCTTACCTAAGCTCGTGCTGCTACTATATACTAGATATTGTGTATTTCTACGTATCGGATTGACGATTAGTCTTAATCGAAAGTTCTCTCTCGTGATCGGGAGGGGTAATTAACTATAGGGTCTTGCGCCTATAAGAAACCAGAACTCAGATCATAAAGTCCTCATAAAATGAGGGCGAAATCTCTGGGTAGTGTCTTATCTACAAACCCATCTGCTTTCCAAAATTATCCCGGAACTTAATCCGTTAAAATTCCTCATGAAGAAATAACAAAGCGGGCGGAGTTCGGGGCCAAATTTTCGGAGCCTACAATGAGGGGTGTCAAAATGGGTCAATGGTCAGTTTTAGGTTCGATCCAAAATTGACCCAACTCAAATCCGGTCAACTTGACTTGTTTAATAAACAAGTCAAACAAATGTGGACCCGAACTTGACTCATGCATTTAAAACTATATGTAAACTAACGAAGAGAGAGCCTTTCTTGTTTGATAATATGGTAGTCGTGCTGGAAATTATTTTGTTTTGATTCATAGTGATTTATTAGGCATCACTTATGTTATATCAAACGCAAATTATAATAATTGTGTAACATTCATTAGCTATTATATTAAGTTTACATGGATTTGCTTTCTTCATCACAATTATGAAGTATGCACTATTTTTCAAAATTTTGTTACTTATATTGAAACTTAATTTTCATCTGTTATCAAAATATTGATATCTAATTCAAGAGGTGAACATATGTTACTTGAATTTCAAGATTTTCTTTAAAATATGGTAATACTTTCTCTGAGATTGTGCCCTTATTTACCTCAACAAAATGAATATAAAAATTACCATCTCTTAGATATGGTTGGAACTTTATTATTGGAATCTTCAGTTGCGCTTAAATTCTCAATTGAAACATTGAAAACAGTAATTTGCCTAATTAATCGATTTGCAACTTACATCTTAAGAGTTTGACTGTCCTTATTATTGTCTGTTTAAGAAACATCCTAACTACAATGAGTTGCATACGTTCAGTTTTTGTTTTGTCCAATTGCCACTATATAAACGTCATAAACTTTTCGTTCATTTTATTAAATGTGCTTGTATGAGATATAAAACTTCCAATAAAGACCATCTATGATCCAGGCTCCAAAAAGTCTCAAATCTGTCACCATGTTGTATTCTTTGACCATCAGTTTTTCTTCTATTTCAGTGTTTAGCCTTGGAAATTTTATATCCTTCCTAATTTTTATGTAAACTCCTAGTCTATAAGCATTCTGAAGTGATATACATTAATGATGAAATCAATTATAATTAGAAGCATGCATAAATAATTACTATAATTGTGAATATTTAGCTTTTAAAATATAATTAATCATCTTTTTATTATAATGTATCTGGTTAAGCAATTTAAGCAATTCACTTTTTTTCCCCAATATAATGAGTAGAATCCTCTTCTAGAGGAAAAATTACCAGATTCTAATCACGTGGGGATGTGGATTTTTTCCTCTCTTGTACACAGTATGTGTATAAGAGAGAAAATTCACGTTTTTTCTCATGATTGGAGTCCAGATGAAAAGCTACGTCCAAACTCTGCAAGTAATAATTCCTCCTAGAGGGCAAGCAATTGAAACGTCAAATATTATTTCTTTTTTGCATTGACATTTTTAGGCTTCGTTTGGGACAATTTTCTTTCTACTTTTTAAAGCAGCTTTTTAGTACAAAAATTTTTAATTTTGAACTAGAAAGTTGCTTTAAGAAGCAGAAAAAAAAAGTTATCATAAACGAAGCCTAAGGCTATGTTTGGGACGACTTTCTTACTGCTTCTAAAAGCAGCTTTTTAGTGAAAAATTAAAATTTTTGTACTAGAAAGTTGCTTTTAGAAGTAGTAAGAAAGCCGTCCCAAACGAAACCTAAGGCTTCGTTTGGGACGGCTAAACGAAACCTAAGGCTTCGTTTGGGACGGCTTTTTTATTGCTTTCTAAAACGGAGTTTTAGTACAATTTTTTTTATTTTTGTAGTAATACTCCGTTTTAGTGGAGTTTTAGTACAAAATTAAAAAAAATTGTACTAAAACTCCGTTTTAGAAAGCAATAAAAAAGCCGTCTGTCTTTCTTTATGCTTCCTAAAACAGCTTTCTAGTACAAAAATTTTTAATTTTGTATTGGAAAACTGCTTTAAGAAGCACTAAGAAAGTCGTCCCAAACAAAGCCTAAGTCTCACTCAAATATATATATAATTCAGAGTTTGCTCAATGATTTGACAAAGCGCTTTTTCGTTGCAGGTTACCAATGTTTTCTTGGAAGGGCATTCAAATCCTCTTGTAAAGATAATTGGTCTGAAGGGCTCAATCTTAGATGAAATAGAGGTTCCTGATTTCAGTTAAAATCCTTCTAAACTTAGTTGAATACAATGACCTGCTCACCAAGTAAATTTGTAAAAGAATCTCTGTTTTGTTAAGGGAACTTTGCCAAGAAATATATAGGGAAGTAATCTACTTTTTGGTGCATGGTAATGACTGGGATCTAGTCACACGTGCACCGTTCTTTTCACATGCGTTAGTTTAATAGTGGGTTGCCTGTACATGTGGGATTTCATTTTTAATTCCGAATATATTATATTTCAAGGTATACATGAATTTGACCAAATGCCTAGGCTCAATCAGCTGGGCAATATTGCCATGCATGTTCTTAATTGCTGAAGTTTTTGAAGGAGCAACATAATAAGGGAATTTCTTATATCAGGATGAAGTTAAGGATCTTGGAGAAATTATTCCGTGCGGAGTTTGGACGGAAAGTTTCCGTTCGGATTATGAGTGTATATACTGTTACAAATAATGTGTACGTAATTTGAACTAAACTATGTAAAAAAATTATACTATGTACACTCACAGTTCGGACAGAAATTTTTCGACAAGACTCTATGTGGAATGATTTCTCATGATCTTGAGTGTGTGGTAACATTATATAACATACTGTATAAATAGTGTGTACATAATTTAAATCAAATTGTGTTCAAACTATGTACAAAAATTATATATAGTATGCACAATTAAATTTCAGACGGAAGCTTTTCGTTCGGATTCCGCACGGAATAATTTTTCAGGACCTTGGGTGGGTGGTAACTTTATATAAAAAAAGATTTTTTTGGTTGATACGATCAATTACTTTAAGATCAATGCTAGCCCAAAAAAATGCAGAAGTAGAAATAATAATATTTGCAACATCACAGCCTTCAAAAAAAGCAAGGAGCTTTGTTAAAATTGTGTCTGAAGTTATTTTTGATATGTAGTGTAGCTAAGAGTTTACCTAATAGGATTTTCTCATGTAGTAAGAATTTGTATTTCAAGCTCTCTGCTACAAGAAATAAATCTCGCTAAAGATCACAAACTTGTGAGAAGTTTTTCCTATAATTTGAATAATTTAATGTACCAAGAAATGATTAAGGCTTTGTTTTTATTATTATTATTTTTTTCAATAGAATTTCTTTTAAAAAATAGCTTTACAAAGAAGGAAGAAAGCTGTCCCAAATGAAATTTAAAAATATATATATCTAGATATGGATACGTATATCTAAATCAATGCTTTAAAAATCGGACTGGCCGGTCCGACCGGTTCAACCGTGAACCGATCTGACAGCTGGTACGGTTCAATCTGAGAACCGGCTTTCAAACAATCATGAACATTGACACATGTCCAAATAGGCATGCATAAATTGCATCCAACCTACTTAAATTCGATAAATTTGGTGTAACCCATAAATTATTTTAGGCCAATCATTTTATAGGTCTAAAAAAATTTTGGAATAAAAAAAATCGATTTAGCTAATCTGATTATAAATATTGCAGGTTTATGAATTAATTAAAATGAAGAACATTTTCATATAAATATACAGAATTTTATTTTTACTTAAAAATTATTTTCATATTTTCTCAAATGTAAAATTAGCCGCAAAACAATGGTCTGTGGACAAAGCTGAAGACAAATATTCAAAAAGAAATCACGGTTTCGTAGACCTGTGCCTGTGATACTGTTCGCGGAAATCTCTGGCAGCTTCCGACATCAATGGAGGACGCTCCCGTTTCGCCAACTCATCGAACGGATCTTCCTGCTCTTCCTCTATCATCTTCTCCTTCCTTTGATTGCTATAATCCCAGGACCCGAATCTCATCGGCGACGGCGAAGGCGACGGTGATGTAGTCAACGTCATCAAGCTTCGATCTTTAGCTGCAATCATGGAATCCTTCTTCAGTGGCGCCGCTCTAAAGCTCGACGGAGACGGCGTCACTGCCATCAAGCTTTTGTCGTTCGAAGCACGCAGGAAAGGATTCTGAAAGCTGGTAGTGAAAGCCTGATTCTTATTAATCGGCGATTCCTGGTTCAAATTTCCCAATTCTTTTGCCTTCGTTCCTTCTCCTTGACATTTGATGCTCAATTCATTCATGCTTTCAAGCAGAGCAAGCTCCCAGTTTTCCGAGTCCATTGAACCTCCTTCATTCCTTGCCGGCTCCAGGATCAGCTTCTTCAGTGGACTTTTAATCTTTGCCGCTTCACCCTCCTTCAATAACTCTTCAAGCTTTTCTAGAAGAGAATCGGTAATCTTGATCAGGCTTGGGTATTCAGATTGCCTTCCGATTCCCATTTTCTTGCATCCGGCGTAGAAATCTTCAATCTCCTTAAACTGCTTCGCCGAGGCTTTGCTCGCTTGGAAAATGTGAGGCCATAAGTCAATGGGGAGATGTAAGAAGCTATCTAGGAGAAATGAGATTCCGTCGGCGATGTCACGGTAAAGGTCGAAGCTTTCGCGGACGACGGAATGGAATGTGAGTCGGACGAGGCGATTCGCCTTGGCTTGACCGGTAGGTCGGGTCCCCATCGCCCGATCGAGGAGGCTCTGCCAATGTCCGATTCGATCCACGAGAACAGAAGGCTTGAGGCTTGAAACAGGGCAGCGGCGCGGGCGCCGCAAAAGCTTGCCTGCAGCGGAAGCTTCCAGCCGAGCGTCAAGGTAGAGCGCCAAGGTGCGCACAAAGGCTGTGAAGTCCCACGGGGAGGACTGCCCGGATTCGTCGCGGAAGCTGGAAAGGTCGAGGAGGCGGCGCCGTCCATCTTCTCCGGTGGCAGCGAGGGCTTCGCGGCGGAAGTCGGGACCGGCGTCGGTGATGCCGCGGGAGATGAGTAACATAGACTTGACGGCGACGATCCAATTGCGGGTGCGGGAGAGTCGGCGGTTGATGGAACGGACGGCCCGTTCCGGCGAGGAGGAGGCGAGGAAGATAAGCTCGGCGACCGTTCTCTCTTCAGAGGGGGAAGGATCGTGTGAGGTGGCTCGGAGAACTGCGACGTGGGTGTCGGAGGAGCCGGAGATTAATGCGAGGCTGAGGCTTGTGTGGTCCTTCACGGCATCGATGGTTCGCCGGAGCTTGCTCGGCATGGCTGTGAAGGCTTGGCGCGTCCGAGCAAGCTCTGGTTTCTCGTTCTAGTTAGATAATGGAATGCCGGAGAGAAAAAGAAGGAAGGTTTGTTTTTCTTCTTTATTAAAGCTCTGGTGCTAACTATTTTTTGAATGGATTCTGGCCGTTGGTTGCTAACGGGGGAGAGAGGAAAACTGAAAGAAGATTAAAGAAAGGAAGAGAGCTTGGTCTAATTCCTGGCCAAATAAAGGTTGTGTAACCTGCATTTCAAAAAAGAAATTTTATAAAAATAAACAAAAATATATATTTTTTATTTTCAGAATGTTAAAAGGCCAGTTTGTATAATATTCAATATTTTTTAACAGGATAAATACAACATATTTCATATTTGGCCAAATAAATTATTTAATCTGCTGCAACAATAATATAAAGTAAAAAAAAAAACAAAAAATTTTATCTTTTTTATTTTGCTTTAAGAAAGCCCATCTTGCTTATTTCGATGGGCCACCAAAGAAAAATGGGGCCTTTATTTTGGAAAGGCCTTTGTTGGGGAATCCCAATTGGAAAAGATTTTTTTTTTTTTTTTTCAAGTTCGTTTGGAGCTTTGTTTTTTTTTTTTTTTTCAAGTTCGTTTGGAGCTTTGTTTTATTGTTGCTTTGCCTAACATACTCCATTGCTACAGTGGTTTGAAAAAAAAAAAGTTTTGAACCTTCTGAAAAACTTCATTTTTATTTTAAATTCTCTTATATTCTAATAAAATTAAATTACAATTATCACTCTTATGTATTTATCAAGAACCTCAAATTTGGTTTGGTTGATATGAATTTAGAAGTTATTAGATTTGTTTTAAGATAAGTGCAATATATAGAGAATCTATCAAAATTAATATTTCTCTCACTAATGAAGTAAATGTCATGACTTTGAAGCTCATCTTCAAAGCTACCCTCCCCCCCACCCCTCACACAAAAAAAAAACTCATTACCAATTTACCGTCCCTATTATTATTGTTGCTATAACACCTATTAATGTCTAAGAAATGCTAGTTAGTTTGAAAATTAGGCTTCGTTTGAGACAACTTTCTCATTGCTTTCAAAAACAACTTTTTAGTATAAAAAATTCTAATTCAAGAAAATTTTTAACTAAAAAGTTGTTTTAAAGCTATTCCAAACGAAGCCTTATACTTCACATTCAACTTATATGACCCAAATGAATGATTTTCTTCCACAGGCAATCGTTTACCAAATTTTATTTGCATTTGATTTCAAAGTGAAATTCCTAAATAGGGGATCACACTAACTCAAAAGATATAAAGTGGCGCCAAAGGGACTGAAAAGATATATATATATATATATATATTCAGTCCAGGGGAATCCTTGGTAAGGTTTTGAAAGGGTCCACATAATGTTGGGCAGCTGCACCCAACCATAATGAGTTTGTGACAGATCATCCTCTAGATAGCTCAAATGAGTTTTCGATTTTTGAGCTGATGAGTAATATACTGGTCTGAAACCAATGACTATCGAGTTGCAATCGATGGGTGTTCTTGTGAACATTTTGATTGTTCGACATGTTTAAGATATGAGGAAGAGGCCATTATTCCGTTATAGAATATAAGGGTATCATCCTATGGATTAATTATTCTATGCGGACGCCGAACACCGTTCGGAAATCAATCAAAATGTGCAGCATCACCTCTTCGCTCTGCTACTAAATATTGAGTCATATCATGCAAAAACCATCTGATGGGCTAGATTTCAAGAATGCATAAATTTGCATTGGACAATTTGCTAACAATTTCACATAAATTAAGTAGCTTTCCACTAAAGCGATGACTATATAATTTGATGCATAAAAACTTCTTTAAAAAAACATAAAATAATCTTTAACACTTGCGTGTCATCTCAATATATTGATGAGCATTTTCAAAATATTTTTTTAATATTCATTTAATCATTTGTTATTACATTCCCTAAATTATCTCTTCTCACCACCCCAAGAGACTTAATACTTCTCTTTTTTAGCCAAATAATCCTCACAATTCAGAAAAAAAAATAAAAAAATAGTCCCCAATCTTCTCCTTTCACATCATCAAAAAGCCATGAAATCCTCAGATTCTGGACCGCTAAATTTAATCATAATAAATGGAATTCTATGGTTCAAATCTTATCAATGATCTTACAGAAAAGATAAGCCGGCCCTCACAATATCAGCACCTTCAATTTGCAACCTTGAAAAGACAGTCAAGATTAAAGAATCAGCCCCATCAGAGTACAGACACACCACCCAATCCAATAATGATCTTGCCAGCCCATGCTCAAGGACCCCAGCAGCCAAGCCCAGCCACCCTATCTCATCACACCCATAAACAGTGAAGCTTATCATAGCCTTGCTGGAGATCACAGTGACATTGCACTCGCTCAAATTTAGGCTTCTTTTGGGCAGTTTTTTTATTGCTAATTTTTAAATTAAAATTTTATTTTAAGAAGTAGGAAGAAAATCGTCTCAAACAAAGCTAGAACCCTTAAAAACATTCCGTGCGTGGCTGTATATATCAATGTGATTAGCTAAGCCAACCTCATTAGTCGGATCTTTGATTTGGTTTGAGAACTTCAATTGAGCTAGAAAATGGCATAAATTTATAACAACTACATACACTACTGACTAATCAATCTTCTACTTCACAGAAATACTAGCCTGCATTGCTGCCCTCTCTAAAGTAGAATTACAAGAGGAAGCCAAAAAAAGTTCACAGCCATGATTTTACACCTTTCTTTACTCAGTATTCTGAGAAATCACTTCACCAAACTTTAGGAAGAGCTGGGCATCGGAGGAACTTTGCGAGGCATTACAGGTCAGAGCAGCAGTGTTCTTGAGGGATGCATACTCATTGATGTAGCTGGGCAAAGTTGATGGCAGTGAGGACTGCAAAGGTGGCGGCTTTGCTGCTCGAGGCAGATTCGGTGTGACGAGGCAGCTTAGTACACGAGCCACCTCATGCATGGTTGGTCGATCGGAGGGCTGCTTCTTGGTGCAGAGGAGAGCTAACTGGAAAACTTTCTTTATGGCACCAAGATCACTGCAAGAGGCAGTAATATCCGGTTCGACGGTCTCCATCACTGCATTATTTGCGGCCTTAGCCAGGATCTGATCCATTAAAGGAAAGATATTTATTGCACTTACAATAAGCACTTAATGAATAATACAATAAAGGAAATGAACTTGCAGCAGAACTCAGAAAGATAAGGTTACACGAGTATTTAATGCATTTGATCAATAATGGCTGTGACTCAAGATATTACTAGGACTACCATCTGCAAACTAAGAGCTTTCACTGCGATTGTTCAAAAATAAAGCAGCTTGATCACAAAAAATGGAACTTCATAATTAAAAATGAATAGAAAACAACCCAGATAACAGATTTAGATGAGGTAAGGATCTCCATAATCCTGGACGAGGATGAGTAGTGCGCTATGAATTTTTTCTGACTCGGTTATCATAGTAAGCCAAGTGGAGTGGAAAAGCGTGAATCATTAAAACAAAAAAGAGACGGTGGGTAGGAAATCTGCAAAGTTTTTCCAAAGCTCCTTACTACTAGAAGTTTAAAAGAGGAAATCTAGATTACGCTTATATTCATAGGAGTATCATTACCAGCTGGTGCAGGTTGCATTCATTGTCCACTGCCTTCTTCCCAGTGAGGAGCTCAAGAAGGACAATTCCATAGCTGTAAACATCAGATTTCTCATTGAGACGGGAAGTCCTGGCATACTCAGGATCAATATAGCCGATTGTACCCATCACATAAGTGGATGTGTGTGCCTTGTTTACACACAAGCTCTTAGCTATACCAAAATCAGTGAGATGAGCCTCAAAATCTTTGTCTAGAAGGATATTTGAAGACTTAACATCCCTGTGAATGATCCGGGGACTGCAGTCATGGTGAAGATAAGCCAGCCCTTGGGCTGCTCCACAGGCTATTTGCAACCTTGTTTCCCAGTCAAGCTTTTTCTTCTTCAAAGGACCTTTGTTAACAAAAAAAAAAAAAGAAGAAGTGAATTTCATGTTTAACTTTTGAAAAATAAGTTGAATCACCCTATTGATGCAAGGAAGAATTACCATGGAGAAGATCCCAGAGGCTTCCATTCTCCATATAGTCATAAAAGAGGAGGTTACCGAAAGGCGATAAGGAGTATCCTTGGAGGCTAACTAAATTTCGATGTTTGATGCTTCCTATCGTCTCCAATTCCGTCTCAAATTCCTTGACGCTTTGGGGGTAATGCGAGTAGAGCCGCTTGATGGCTACTGGCCTGCAGTTCTTAAGCACACACTTATAAACTGTGCTTGACGCTCCATATCCTATGATATATTTCTCACTTAAGTTCTCAGTCATTCTCATCACATCATCATAGAGATGAAGTGCCATGTTCATGTGTAGGATCACTAGTTTTGGCGAAACATTAGAAACTGCAACCATGAAAATTATTCCAGCTTATATTTTTGGGATACTTCGAGCTTACATGGTTTAGAGTATATAAAGCATTCTGAAACTACCTGGTTTATGCAAGGGGCTATCAGAAAATGATGGCGGATTGTGTGGTTTGCATGCGGCAAACAAAATCATTAGAAGGATGACTAGACCTCCCAAAGCAATTCCCAAAATCGCAGCTTTGGAAATCGTCGCTGCATACAGGAAACAAAATGTTAAGCTACTGGTTACTAAAATTTTACCAAGCAAAAAATAGAACAAGTATCAGTTATTTTATAAGATAATGAAGTTTCATTATGGCTTTGCTTACTTTTCTCTGGTGCTTTAGAGAAATGACACTGTGAACCAGGCCAATAGCCACATAGACCAGGATTACCTATAAAGCTGCATCCATAATGAAAGATATTTCATTAGGGACCAAAGTGTTAGAATAATTAAATATAATAATTATGCGAGATATTGCAATAATTATTTATATATTTAGTTATATAAATCATTAAATGATCCATATATTTGAATTATTGAAATTTAATTATTTATATGAAATCCTATTAGTCAAAAAGAGATAATTTGATCAATTGTTTATATACTATTTGATCAAATAACTCCTACAAGCGATAATTATAACTAATCCATAAGAAATAACTACTGGTCCTCTCTCTCTGTCATTATGAGGAGTTAGTTTCTTCCATAGAGAATTAACTAATGAAAGAAGAAAGAGAAAGGGAAAAAGAAGAGAAACCATAGATCAGAATTCAACGAATTCAATATGAATCAAGGTATATTTTCTTCCGATTATAATCTTGTGAAAATCATCTTGTTTAAGATCTTGTGGATTTAAAACTTATGTAAAATCATGTTTTTCGTTTGATTTCTTTTACATAATTTGAAATGCGAGTTCTTGGAAGAGTTAGAGAACTCATATTACATGTTGTGAGTTCTTGTAAGGAAGTGAAAATTTTAATCCTATATGAATAAAGTTCTTGTAAGAATTAGAGAACTCTTAATATTACACAAAGAAGACAAAAATAGCAGGATAGAAAATAAAGCATTTGAAGCTGAGATTCAGCATGTTAATGAAAAGAAAATAACCAGAGACAGATCATAAGCGATAATTCATTTACCTTTGGGGCGAGAATCGGGAAAAGTTATCGGAAGTTGGGACATCTCCAACCAAATTGTTGTAGGAAACATTTCTGTAGAAATTATACATACATGATTAACATGTTGAAAATGGAACCGTTATGGAACTTGCAGACAGGACTTACAGAACAGAAAGGCTGAGGCAGTTGGTTAGAAACATTATATCACCAGATAAATTGTTGTGTTCGATTCTCCTGCAACAATTTAAAATCCAGATATCTTAGCAATTCTCGTGAATGCAAGTCCATTCAATCAAGCATGTATAAAACCACAGATAGTCTTACAACAGCATGAGATTTTGTAGCAATCCAAATTCCTGGGGAATCAAACCAGAGAGATGATTGCTTGATAGATCACTGCATTTTCAATCCCAAAGTTTTGGGTAGTTATTAAAATTACGAGAGGGACAAACAGTTTCTGCACGGAAAAGTAGCTTTTCAAACTTTTAGCTATTAGTCAGACTTCTTACATCTCCATGATACTCCTCAAGTTTCCGAGTTCCGGCGGTATGTAACCAAAAAGATAATTGTTGCTCAAATTTCTGGAAGTTAAAATATTAAAACATCATAATGAGAAGAAAAGAATGATGAGAGGGTACATTATTGGTTGTATAACATACAGTTTGAGAAGATGTTCCAGATCACCAATGGAGGAAGGAATCGGGCCACTGATCAGATTAGATGATATGTCACTGTAAGTGTTAAACCACATTAGTAAGCTTCGACGTCAACTACCGATTTGGAAACATAAAATCAATCATGGATTGGTACTTACAGTGTATCCAGGTTCCCAATTCTTGATAGTTCAATAGGTATGGGACCCTTCAGGTTATTTGCTGATAGATTTCTGCCAGACAGAGAAGTACAATATTACTGAGGCATTCAAGATACCCAACATTTTCAATGTGCATTATACACAAACTAATTGTCAAACCATGGAGAAAATATTAGGCCGGTTCACCCCGAACAAGCCCAGCTGGCCCAAGGGCCAGCTCAGCTCTACTATAGGAGGCGGAACATGTCCGCCTCCATGTATCTTGCCCGCCCACATTGAGGGCCCCACTAGTCCAAATAAATTCTAATTGAAAAGGAGAGGGCGGCTAGGGCTTGGGAGGGAAATTAGATTAGAAAAGTTTTTGTATTAAAGAGCATGAGATGTTTAGATAGGCATTATGTTTGGATTTGTTCTCAATTAGAGTTTCTTGGCGACTTGAGCTCTAGGCTCTCTTGTCTAGAGATTTGGGAGAGGCGATCCTCCTCTCGAATTGAGGATCTCTTGTATCTTCTTTTCCTTATTGATTTTCTTTGATTTACCTACCGCAATATATTGTTTTGGGCTGTTTTCACCCAGACTTCGCATGATTCTCGCTGATTTTCACCAATTGGAGATAGGTTTGCTTGCGAACTCAAGTATCACCCTTACGGTTACTTGCGAACTCAAGTATTTCCTATCAGAAAACTGATCGATTCTAAAAAGCCAATTTATGTGTACCAGTATGATTGTAAAAAGAGTAAACTCACAAATATGTCATGCTCTCCAGATTCTTAAATGAGCGTGGGATGGTACCATTGAGCTTGTTACCATGAGCATTCCTGTAGAAACAGAAAAGTATTATCAACAATATCAATGAATAAGCATGGCTAAAAAATATACATTGATGCTTACAAGCTATTCAAGTTCAAACAGGAGCTCAAGTTGTCAGGAATTGGCCCTTCGAGATAATTGTTCGCAATGTTCCTGAATCAATAAGTTGAATTTTTTCAATAAACTTACTAAGGGATAATCTCAATAAAGGACTGAAAGGAGTTCCTAGCTTAAAAACTAAATGGCAATCTGCAAGAGCATACAGGTCGAATAAGTCTGTTAGCTTCCCAAGTTCAGTTGGAATGCACCCCATAAGCTGGTTATCATTTATTTCCCTGGATGATTACAGAATTTTATGTGGAGATGAATTGATTTAATTTCAAAGATGGAGCTTCTGAAGATTATTACTCACAAGTAATGCAGCCTTGTCATGTTACCAAGCTCAGGTGGAATTAACCCGGTCAATTTATTTCCCTGCAAGTACCTGGATATTTACAGCAATATAAATCATGTCTAAAATATCCATTGAGCAAATATAAGAAATAGAATAAAGAAAAGTATGAACCTAAATGCATGATAGTTGCATGGTTGGATCATGGGGGTATTCAACTACGAGATGTAGAAGTTTTTTGGAGTGGGAGCACGATAACAAAATTATTGTAGAAAGTCCAAGATCCAATTCAAGTAGAATATCCTTCATTCATATTTAATTTTGAAGGTATATTAATCACATAAATTTTTTTGTAATCACTACCATTTCAATGCCTAATATTAAATACACAGAATTTAATTAAAAAATAGTAATCTAGGATTTATAGTACATCATTGTAGTTAGCTCCAAATATTAGAAAGGGAATATAAAAAAAAGTGAAAAGCATCAAAAGCAAACCACCTTCAAAAGCTCCTTCCAATAGATTTCTCGCTTGTTGGGATACCGAGTAATAAAAGGTTGTTTGTAAAAGTTAAAAGCGAAGGAGAAAATAAGAGAAGATGGCCTTCTAGGCGGCCAACAAAACACTGACAGCAGATGGACAATAGCTCCAATGTTTTCTCAATGGCTCTAACACCTTGCGCGCTAGAGATCGCTTACTTACCACCCTAGTTATTCCCTATACTCGAAAACATCCAAGTATTTTGCAAACCTATCAATCCCAATTTGCAAATTAAGTAGAGGAAAGATTGGGCTGAATCACCCGATTGGGTAACTCAATGGACCAGGCTTGAGCCAAAGGGAGCATGAGCCCCAATGCCAATAATGTGAATCTGCCCTTGATTGAAACCTGTTAAATCTTTAGGAGTTCTTGAGTGCTTGCAAGAGAGTGGGAAAGAGAGAATGGATGACATTGACAAGTTTTAGATGAGGAAAACTAACCTAAAGCTTTATTTCAATTTTCCCCAAATTATACATCAGCCTATAATGCCTATAGATAGGCATTTACATTGTTGTGATAACTTGCAAGAACAACCTAACTAAAACTAGACTAACATCTCACAATCTCCGCCTTGGTCCAAATTTTAAAATCAAAGAACCACTTGTGCACCAATTGCGATCTAACTGGCTTTATGCACTAACTCCAAGAGCAATCATGTTGATCAATCCGCAACTTGTGTGACAACTTTCCACTGCAAGCCCTCGCAAGTGCAGGTTAATCAGCAGTATTGCTAGTGCAGAGACATGCGTGGGATTCGTGCAGGTGGAGGCCGTGCGGGGCACGTGAAAGCGCACGAGGCTGGGTCGTTGGTTGAGTGAGCGGACCGAAGCAAGCAGGGTCGCGATTGTACGGGCTATAGGCGGAACAAACGAAGGTAGTCTGAAGCTTGGGCAGAGGCTGAAGGGGTTGTTCGGTCGAGCTGGTGTAGGTGTTCAAAAAAGGCATGCGGACGACACCGGGTCGGGCACAAATGAGGTAGAAGGTAGAGAATCTTATTTTGGAGGTAAGGGAGGAACGACAGAGATATTGTTCTTGTTAAAAAATATGGTTAGATCTTTTGAGGTGGAGCTTCAAGGTCATTTGGCTAGCTGTTGTGTGTCAGAGCAGTGGATCAAAACATGAAAGATCAAGAACATTGGGGCGACAGGTCGCGGACTCGGAATCGAACAGGTGCAGTGCGAGATCGCAAGTTGGAGCACGCATGAGTGTTCGAGGAAGACCCGAGTCAGTGCTGGAGTGTGGTTGGAGCCGTGGATTGGAACGCACGGTGGAGGCCGTTCGCGAGCGGGAATGGGCTCGGTTCTGCGGGATTGCTCGCGGAGTTAGTGCAAGAAGCCAGTTAGATTGCAGTAGGTGCACATGTGGTTCTTTAATTGTAAAACCTAGACCAAGGTGGAGATTGTAAGGTGTTGTTCAAATTTTAGTTAGGTTGTTCCTGCAAGTTATCACAATAATGTAAATGCCTATATATAAGCATTATAAGCTGATGTATAATTTTGGGAAAATTGAAATAAAGCTTTAGGTTAATTTTTCTCTAAAATCTGCCATCCCTTATTTCTCTCCCTCTCTCTTGCAAGAAGCTCAAGAAGCTCTCAAGTATTCCTCTAAATTTCTAAAAACCCTACATATCTCTTCATCACTACAATATTAGATTATTTAACAAGCGAAACTATTACATGTCAATGAGTACACTCTAGAATCATTTCATCAAAGAAGATAGAGCTATTAGAAATAAGCTTAATAATAGAGGAACTAATAGATACGCTCGTGACTATTTAAAAGGGTTTTGATTCAAACAAGTTGAGTTAACATTTTAAAACTAGAAAATATGAAATTGTGAATTACAAAACTATTTATTGTCCTAAATATTGCTTACCCCTATCGAAACAACAATCCAAAATATATTATAATATTACGAAGTGCATGAAATTTGAGCCCAAGACCTTCGGTATAAATTTCTAAAACTTTGATTGTGATTATGAAGGAAAGAGGTACAACATAAATATATTAGAATTTCATTCACAAAATTTTAAATTAATTATTTAAAATCTTATAACCTAAAAGTACCATTAAAGATTATTAAAATAATGGTTTCATTCTAAAAAAAGAAAAAAATAATGGTTTCATTCTATAATAAAATAATATTAATATTAGATCATTTACATAATTTTAAATTAACTAATTTAAATTTGCTATAACCAAAAAGTGCTATTAAAGAATATTAAAACTTTTGCTTTTCCTACAGGAGGAGGTTTGAAGTCATATGCTTAAGAAATTTTTCCTCAACATTTCAAAAAAAAAAACATTAAATGATGTTAAAAAAAATTATTCTTGAGATATATGCATATTTATACACAATAATTATAAACTTGTTATTTTGGATGATTATTAATCAAAAGACAATCCATCATTATAATATTTTGAAATAATTAAGTAGTTCATTTATATTTTGAAAATATGTCAAACACATATAAAGATGTTTCCTAAATTTCAAGCCCATTTGTTTTTGAAATCTTAAACCAAAATTCAGCTAAACTAATTTTTCTACACTTGCATCTTATTTTCTAAAAGTAAAATAAAATATAATAAACCAATCAAAAGAATTCCAAACAAAATCAAAAGTTTATACAAAATACAATATTTCCAAATGATCATGAACTTACAGCTTCTCAGTGTATGTCAAGTTACCCAATATTGGAGGAATTGGTCCACTTAGGAGGTTACAACTCAGATCTCTGCAGCATGAAATTTAAACAAAGATGCAACAAACCTCATTAAAATAGTTATCAAGTTACACTGAGAAAAGCATTGCATCGTCTTATCAAATTAAGAACCTGAACTAACAATAAAAAGTAATCAAGTACTTGAACAAACATAATACTTCAAAAAAAAAAATCAAATCTTGCTAATTGACTTACAGAACTGCAAGAGCTTGCATTAGCCCAATAACAGAAGGAATGGGTCCTGTAAACTTGTTATTTTGCAATGATCTGATAAAGCATTAAAAACATGGGACAAAAAGATTAGTAAGAATTTCCTCAAGATATCAGAGATCCAAAGAATCCAAACAACGAAAATAATAGAGCATACAAAGTAGCTACTTGCAAAAACCCAATATTGAAGGGAATCTCTCCAGTAAATTGATTGTATGACAAATCCCTGCAATCAAAACAAGTCTGGAGTAATTCGTTGCAGTCCTAGTTTTGTAAGATTTGATTCCTTAGGGAATTAGGAAACTTACAAAACTTGAAAGCTTGTACAGTTACCGATACTTTGAGGTATGCTCCCAGTTAGGCTATTGTTCTTTACATCACTAAAAGTTCAAGAAATTCTACCAATAAATACATATTTTCATAATCATAGAAATGTAAAGACTTGTGTTCATTAAACACTCACAAGTACCACAGCCCTGTCAACTGGCACATATCAGGAGAAAGGCTTCCATCCAAATTGTTTCCTCTCAATCCACTAAATAAAATATCTGTCAATTAGTTTTAATAAGATATTACATATTCTATGGTAATAAGATTACTACTCACAGGTACTGCAACACTTCATTCCAGTAAATAAGCCTGGGTATTTCTCCACTCAAATTGTTCTGCGCCAGGTCCCTGAGACAGTACTAGATTCCTTTGCAATTCATTCAAATTTCTAGAGATCTGATAATAATTAAAAAAATAGTATACATACAAAATTTTCAAATTAGGAATTTGAGAAAGGGTTGAGGGGATGGGTCCTGACAACTGGTTGCTCTTCAAAATTCTGAAAAAGATCAAAGAAAGGTATCACAAAAAAAAGAAGAAGCAAACAAGGAAATTTATATCACAAGGCTTACAGGGTCTCCAATTTCTTTAATTTTGATATGGAAAATGGTATATCTCCATGGATGTTATTAGATGACAAATCCCTGAGGTACACAAGAAAATGCCAGAGCATTTAAAACATAAAACAGAAACCCAAACCACGTTGTGAGGTTCCATTTATAAGGATTAAACTCACAATATCTTCAATGAAGAGCAATCACCAATCTCATCTGGAATTTGGCCAGAGAGCCGGTTGGATTTTAGGTCACTGTCCCAACAAAGAACAAGAACAAATTCCAATTAAAGACTAGCAATGCATAAAAGCGGAAAACTTTGTAAGATGAGAATATAGTTATACATTGAGATGAGGCTTTTGAGATTCCCAATTGCTGATGAGATCTCCCCATCAAGGTTTAAGCCAGACAGGTTGCTGAGTTTAAGATAGAAGGGTAAGGTCCATAAACTGAAAAGAGATTATTACGTGCAGTGTCTGGACTGTCCGGAGGCGAATCCAGACACGCCACATCACCTGGATGCACAGGGCCACGTCTCCGAAAGAATCTGGACACCACACGTAATAATTTTCCCATAAAATGACCCTATGAAGCATAAAGCTTCTTAGTGCTAAAACGTCAAATTAAATCATTCTCACAGTGAAAGGACATCAAGATTTAAGCTGTCACAAGTGATTCCTCTCCAAGAGCAAAAGTCTGAGGATGTTGCGTTGGTCCAATCATACAGAATGTCATCAACATTGCTAAACAATTTCTTGATTTCTAATAATGTTGATCCTGGAAAGGAAAGTTTTTTATCAGCCATCTGAAAAAAAAAAAAAAACTTTTTTTTCGATGAAAGGAGTTTTATGTGCAAAATATTTAAAATATTTGCCTCCAGCTTCCAATATCTTTAATAACTAAGCTAGTTGGCACCACACCAATAGAACTTCAAACCATCTCAAATCGATTTCAGTTAAAAGGGTATAATGGCTGAGTTAGCAAAAATTCAAATTTTGAAAAAGATTTTTGTGGCTGATGTAGTCAGGCAGAAGTAACGGTGTCAAACCATGCGCAGAGATGAAAGAATTTGTAGCGTTACAAATCTGATCCTTGAAAAGATAAGACATGCACTATGTAATGTCTATTATCAAAATCAAATGGTTACTCCAGCTGAGATAAAATTTTCTTAAAAAAGGACAGATTTTGAATAAACTTCTTTTACTAATTGAAGGTGGAAAATCTAAAATAGTTCAGTAGAGACTCTGAAAGATCTAAACAGGGTGGATAGCTTTAACCATAAAAACAAGAAAGCAAGGAAGTAACCCACGAACAAGGGAGAGCATGTTCTTTTCTTTACATTTAGATATAAAAAAACCAAAGAGTCGAAGGAATGAGAAAGTAGCAACAACGCAGAACCAAGTACAGAATCCCCAATAAAAAACTAAGTAAACGCAATCAGGGAACAGTATAAAGAACATTATTATAATAATGCTAAGCTAAACAATCTACGGCTCTACGGCTCGATTAAAAAAATGGAACATAAAGCTAACCAAGCATAAACAAAGATGTCTACAAAAGCTCCGGCGACCTCACCGTCGTTCACAGGCGTTTTCCCGCCGCCAGCGAAGCAGAAGCCCTCAGCGAGAAGCAAAGCAAGAACAATACCTAACACAACCCTCTCGCCCTCCATTGCTCACTGAGATGAAACGCAATAAAGGTAAAGCATTGCGGGGCAGAAACCTCAATGGCGCTCTTGAGAAGAATCCGAAAGAGGCACTTCTTGTCACATCAGCTTGACAGTGTCCGTCTCTTATAGAACCCAAAACTCCCCCTTTCTTTGCTCTTCCTCACTCTAGAACTCTATTTTTCCTCTAAAGACTAAAGAGTTCTCTTTGAAGTTCTCTCTTTTAGGAGTCCTCTTCATCATTTTCCTCTAAGGAGGTATCGCTACATGCGCCTTTTGCATTCTGGATTCACAGGGTTCTATTGGGCTCATTCCTCCTTGCCCACAACTCCATGTGCCTCTCTATGTTTCTCTCCCTTCTTCAACTCTCCCTGCTTCTCTCTCTTTCTATCTCTTCTGTAAAAAGGAGGTATAAGTTTCTCTCACATAGTTAATCTTTCTTTATAAAGAAAGGTGAAGATGCAGGTATGGAGCATAGCAGAGAGTGGCAGAGCTTGAGCCTTTTCAGCTTCCACTCTCCCTGGTATCTACCATCTAGTAACTACAAGGAATTCGATAATCACACAGCTTATTATTTTAGTGGTGCTGTAGAACATAAGCCTTCTGCGCGTGACTTCTACTAGAAATGAAAGGAGTGGTGTGTGTTTATCTGCAGATCTAACCAGGTGGTCCAGATGGCTTGTACGATGGGCGGGCTGTGTTGCTGGCTCCTGTTTGGAACTGCGTCCATTTGTAGGAAGAAAAAAATTGATATCCTCGTTTTAACGGATACAGGAGACGAGCAATGAAAGAAAATAAAAAATAAAAAAAATAATACATAAAATACTCAAAATTTAATGTAAATGTTATCCAGTTTTTTTATGAGAGAATTTTTTTTTTCAAAATTTTAAAACAATGGATGAATTCTGTTTTGAACGAAAGTTATCTTCAAAATTATGAATTTTTATTTTTTTTAATAAAATATTTTTATATAAAAATATCATAAAAATCTTATATATTATAATTATTGTAATAACTTCTAATTAACATGTATAATAAATTTTAACAATCACTCTTTTCTAATTATTTCAATTTTAAATTAAATATAAATATTAATTTGAAATAAATTAATAATATAAGACAATTGATGCTTTTCTATAATAAATAAGATTCCAAATCTATCTAACAATCCTTGTTTGGCTCAACTCATTGAGCAAACAAATCAAAAATATATATATTTTGTTCTATTCATTATCTTATTGGGTTGTACACAAACTATTTTTACAAATATAATCTCCATTAAAATTCATTTGTAAATTATAGAATCTTCATGTTGCCCCTCATAAATAGACATATTAATAAAAATATAAATTTATGAATAGGAACATCCCTTTTTTTTTCTTTTTTTTTTTTGCACACTTACATTTTTAGTATATTATTATGCATATATAAATATAATCAACTCATTGTAGAGCCGATTATGGCCAAATATACATTGCACTTGTTCAACTCACTAACTATATAAAATAATAAAAATTGGTAGAACTCGTGCTACTTATTACCTGAACAATTTCAAAAATGAACTAAGAACTTTTTTACAACTCTAGTTTGAATGATTGATGCAAATTATATGCGCAGCATGATCTCTAGTGTAATTGAATTGGCTAAGTTGATGAGGTATTATATGTAAGAATTGAATCAAATGGCACATGAAGGGATAAGAAAGGTCTAGAATTTAATTAAAGATGAGAATCTGAAATGACTACTTCATAGCTCAACATTGATCATAAGATGATCTAATACCTATGGAAGTCATGTAGTAACATCAAGGCAATTACATAGTTTGCATAACCTTCTTGTTAAGCTCAGCAAAGGCTCAACCTAATTCTGATGAATGCCATCTTAAATATTTAAGAATACAATCTTTGCAAGCATGGAGCAATTTCACAAACAAAAATAAAAAAATATTGGATAAAGTTTATAAATTAAAATATCATTTATAAAAAAGGGAGAATTCATCTTCATGTTATCATAATGTTTAATAATAAATGGGATGAGGGATTCACAGTAACTTCCTAAGGGATAATTCTTCTTTATGAAGGAGATTAGTCGAGATAGAATCCTATAAATATCCTAAACTACGTAATAAAAATATTTTTTCAGCCCGCATATTTGGCTTAAAAAGGAAGAAAATAAACATCTTCCTCTATATCAAGAGTCATATAATAGGACATCATATATTCTATTACGTACCTAAATCTCTCTTTATCTCTCACCATTTGTTTTACTTATATTCACAATTTGCCTCTCCTTAAATTAATCAACTTAATATGCTTACCCTTTTAACCCTCTAAAATCCCAAACCTAGTCGTAAGACTGATCTATGATGCTCTCATGAAGATCAATTGAGGTTATAAAAAAGATAAATACGTTATCTTGACGATAGAAGAGGACCTTTCGTCCAATGTAAAAAAGAAAATTAGTAGTTGCTTATTCGAGTTTGCTAATTACATAGTGTGTGGTAAAAGCATTATGTAATATGATCCAAAATAATTTGCATCGTAAACTACCATTAGGAGATTAGTTATTATCGTCACTTGTATATAATAGGTGTATGATAAAGTTATTTCCAATAGATAAACTCTACATGCACAAGTTAAGCCAACATTTACTAGCGATGAAAGGGAGGGATGGGGAAATATTAATTCTCATAATTAAAGTTTGACTAAAAATGTTGACAACCTAAACCTCAAACTAAGGTACTAATTAAATTGGGAATAAGGATTTTATTCTTATGTGTTCATCCCACCTCACAAATGTCTCTCATTTATGTGAATATTCTTGATGAGTTGTTTTTTTTTTTTTTTTTTTGGGAGTTTTTTTTTTTTTTTTTTTTTTTTTGTAGAAACTTGATATCATTTAATTGCATAATTACAGTTATTTAACTAAACCAACTAAATATTTTATTGGATTCAAGACAGTGATGTCCCATGATGCAATATATGAGCGAGGTAATTAAGTATCAAATCTCACTCATGAACTTGAAAGATGAAGCTTTGCTTGTTCTATAATATTCAACCCATAAGTATCACCTTTTATGGGGAGTTTTTTTAACTTTGTTACTTTATTCTCTTGTTCCCAAAAGGCGTAAGGCAACTTCCAAGATATCCTTTATCTTGAGAAGCACAAGGGCAAGTATCTCCTTGCTTATATAATTATATGGGTTCGTCCAGGAATATTTGATATAGATTTTCTTCATTATAAAATAAATTTAATGTGAGAAATGAAGGATGATTGTTTCAAATATACATTTGCTAATACCTCACTTAAGCCAATGCCTAAGTTACTAATTAAAAAATATGAGTAAATATATTAATGTTGAGTAGATGACTTAATATTTCAAGCTAATTTCTTTGCATCTAATATAACATAATTGAAGAGTGAAAATAAGAAGCACCAGAATAATGCCCATTAGAGAAGGAATAAATGACAAAATAAATTGCCTTTAGTTCTTATCCAAGAACAAATGAAAATTTAGATTTATTCAGAAGTTATCTATTTAAATTTGACATGTTGATATATTAATAATAAAATTTGATAAAGGATATATAATTCAATACGGCAGGGAAAAAAATAAGTATAAAATCTGAAGAGGAGAGAGAGGACACAACCCAAAGGAAGGAAGATATGAAGTTTCTAAGTAACCATACTTCTAATTTAAGAATATCTTCAATAATGTGTCAAGGTTATAGTAAACTTCATATGACAAAATAATTGAAATTATGTATAAAATGTTTAAGACTAACTAGAAAAGGCATAATATATCTTTGTTATAAGAAATAAACTTGCTTAAAGGTACTTTAAAATATGAAAAATAGGGCCATGATTTTGATTCCAAATATTAAGGATCTCTAAAAAATGAGTTGATTTATAACTTTGATTGAATCCAAAAAATTATATTTAACTCAAAATATTACACATGCATAGATAGATGAGTTGAGAGTAGCTCCTATGACACCTGAGATCTTTTTTTTTAACATGAAAATTTCAATAAGGAGAAAAATCATTAGTTATGACTCAATTGAAATGATTTTGATAATGTAAATGATATATATATTTCAAATGTTGTACTTCCTCATAATTTATGAGGACACCAATATAATATAACATGCATAAACTTTAGAAGATGGGTTTTATAGTAGAATGATTAGGAACTATACAATGTCAAAATTCATTAAGAGATAATCGAGGGTAGTGGCTTGCTTGTTTATTATCTTTTTATGATATCCAAATTATTTTTATGTGTCAAAGAAACTTAATATGTGTGTGTGTTTCTTTCTTTTCATCTTAAAAAGTTATGAATTTTCATCTTAAAAAATTATGAATTAATTTTCTAGATGATTTAAATATATAATTATTTATAATTTATAATAAAATTACAAATAACCTATATTCTCAACAGACAAATATGTCTAAAATAATTAAATAATTGAAAAGACAATTAATTTGAAAATACTTTAATATTTTTCTATTAAAATATTAGAAAATGAAGGAAAATACCTCATCCAACAATTTTAAAAATCAAATATATCAAATTCTTAGATCAAATATTTCAAGTTGTAATTCAAGGGACAGCATTGGCTTGAATGAGAAAAGTCATTAGGCCTGATATAATTACAATAATTATATTAGCTAGTGTGAATCAATTATTATAAAAGATGATATCCTCTTTGTGATATGAAATAGTATTAATATAATGTTATATAAGTAAACTATTTAATAAAACTTTTATTGTAGCTATAGGAGTCAATCTAGCGAATTGAATCAATCCAAAATTGATATTGTTGAATCAATCTAGCGAATCACAATATAGAGATTACATGTTTATTGAAAATATAGTTTAATTGGCCTTGAAATAAATTCCTAAACTTTCTAGCTAGCATAAATTCTTGGATGTTTCAAGATATAAAAAAAATTATATCAAAATTCATGCTCGATAAATTGAATTTTTGCAACTTTTTAGATGCAATTTTCAACTATTTTGAAAAGTTTTGAATTAACATTTTCAACAAATTTTATCTTAAACAATATGCCGACCTCATTGAAGAGTGTATGAATGAGAAAAAAGTTACATAGTTTACGATCATAAGTAAAAGTCATGCTAATATTCAAAGTGGTCACATCGGATAATGTTCCAAAATTTATGACCATCCTATTTTCAAATTTACATATTTTCACATCTAAAAATAAGGGAAATTGTAATTCGTTTGATTAGAGATGAATTTTGATGCATTATTTTTAGATCAATGTGAAGTTACTATTAACTTATTTATATATGTAAAATTTTAATTATAATATTTTGTTTTTAGTGATGCGGAATTGCAGATATATCAGCACCAACACTCTCACCCTTTTTTTTTTTACGGTGTTGTAAATGGACATAGAAGCCAATATCACAAAAAAATTAACCGTTATTATTTCTAATATTATATTTAAATTTTCTACTCTCCTACAATCCTTATCTTTGTCGTTAATTCAAAAAAAAAACATATTAAAACATTCATTTTTGTTTCCTAACCCAATAATAGCCGAAAGTGGGGCCCACCATGAAGCCAATGGCCCACCGGACCCACCAACCTGAGCCACTGACACGGATCCATTATTGGGGAAATTATTCGTCTGTCGATCGGTGGCGGTAGGCGGTGGGGAAACCGGGATGATAGGATGACGGTGGTTGCGGGTGGCAGTGAGGCCGGTGACGATGGATTTCCATTCCAGCTTTTCGCCGCTTTTCGCCCCTTCTGATCTGCACGAAGAATCAGGTAGGAGGCTCTTCATATTTTTCCTGCCTTTTCTACAGAAACCAAAATGTCTGCACCCAACTTACACCCATCTTCCAACGAACCAGGACCGATAGTTTGATGTAGCCTGTTTGTGCTCAATAGCTGATGCAAGGAGTGGGCAACTCTTTCCTTCTTTGTAATAACCCGAAGGGGGTGAAGCTTTCAATGTTTTCCATCCCAAATTAGTCCCATTGCCCCAAAAAAACAAGTCGGCATCGCCATCACACTTTCTTTTATTATCCGACCGTATAAAGTAGTTTGTTGCGAAATGCGCGGTAAATTTAGCGTGATAAATTCAGAAGATTAAACATGGCCGTTAATAATTGCATCAAGATCATTTATCTATTTTACGAGTATTAATAACTAATTGACATATATTCCGAGCCAATACCAATTAATTAATGCTTTGTCGGGGGATCGCATGCATGTGGCATGTGGGTGTGTTATGTTAGATGCATGGGCGGATCCCCATTCACTTGAGGGGGGGCATTGCCCCCCCTCAAAAATTTTTTTTTTTAATTTTAAAGGGTATAGTTTGGAATATTTTGGATATTTTAGGTATTTTGCCCCCTCTTAAAAAAATTTTTTGCCCTCATTTTATCAATCCTAAGCATTTTTGCCCATCCCCCATCCAAAATTTTTTTTTTGTCCACCCTCAAAAAAGAAGCTGGATCCGCCCCTGCCCGTTTGCAAAAATGGGTTGAGTCGACCCGAACCCGAATAGTACCGGGTCAATTTCAGGTTTGACCCGAACCCTACCCATGACCCGAAATTGACACCCCTAACCTATGTGATATAAACCTTTATTTATTTATTTTAAGTACTGTATTATTTCTCTCATATCATTTGAAGCGAAATCAACCTCTTTTTTAAGAATGGACAAAGTATAAATGTAAAATATATAATTTTATGTATCAAATAGATAATTAATTTTTTGCTTAGAATTTGGACTATTATATTTATTGAAGGAGGACAAAATAGTTAAAATATTTATTTTTCTCAGAAAAAATATTTCACCGCGGACAATCACCACGTTGAGCTCTTTTTTATTCCACCTTCACCTATTTGTTGGCTTGAAAAAAGTTTTGGCATGTTTGCTGCTTTCATCACATATGACAATTTTACTATTTTCTAAAGCGTCTTTTTAGTTCAAAATATATTGAAATAAAAAAATTTTATTCGAAAATTATTTTAGAAAACAGCAAAAAAATTATCCCAAATGAAACCTTAATCTTTAAACATATAATAATCAAAATATCAATAAAACTATATAGAAAAAGTGATTTCCATCTCTTGTAATGCATAATTTTTCACTAATATTTATATTTGATCAATTGTCTAACAAAATGATTTTTAAATTAAATATATAATTATATTGAAATAGGAGTTATACATACTCATTATAAGATAGATTAAGAATATTACATCGGGAATATCTCTCTCAGCCAAGTGGAAGAAAGTTGGGTTGGAATATATTGGCCAAACTTCTTATTCAGATGAGCTTTCAACCTTAAGATTAATATTAAGATGAGTGTAATATAAATTATTTATGCATTACGTTCATTTGAAGATAAATCAAATAGCTTTATAGGTCATTATGGCCAATTTTTATGAGGATATTGTGATATAAATTATTTTCTCTCAAATATATTTTTCGTCCCAAAGTTAAAAGTATTTCAATAACTTATGGGAGAAATTATTCTGAGCAAGATCGAACACAGAATATTGTCCAGAGATCGTCGCGTCAATGTTATCGAGCCGTGGTACCTAGCAGTACCGAGCCACGGTATCGAGTGAAGGGATGACGTGACACATTTTGATTGATCTTTGGACGGCAATCAGTGTGCGCACAAAATACTTTTTCCTTATATATATCATCCCTTTCAATGTTGACATATATGGTGAGTTCAACTTTTTTTTCAATTTTGGTTATACATTGTGTTGAATTGTTTATATATATTTTCATGCAAATAAGGTTTCGTTTGGGGTAGCTTTCGCACTATTTTTTAAAACAGTTTTCTAGTAAAAAATTTTTTGTACTAAAACATTGCTTTAAAAAATAATCAAAAAGTTATCCAAAAAGAAGTCTTAACTAATATTTAAAAAGATAAAATCTGTATACAAAATAATTGTATTAATTATAAATTTGACAAAATACCAATAATAGACTCATAATTCTCCAGTAAGGATTAGTTAAATTGGGGCAAAACAGGTCTAAAAATTATGAAGGATGCTTTCTCAATTATATTTTAAGGTGCCAGAAAAACATATTTGAAATTGATGGTCTCTCATAATTATTGTATTAGTAATTTAATGAAAATTTATCTTATATAATATATTTTATAATTTATTAAAATTAATGATTAATTGACATAAATTATGGACATTTTTTATTGATAGAAATTATGGGTATGATGACAAATTTTGCTATGCAACTTTCACATGAAATCTAATTAAATCTTTAATTTTAACATTTTTATAGATGGAAGGTGAAGATTTAATTCTTTTGCGTGCTAGAAAATTTGGGTCAATAGAGATAGTGGTTCATGTCTTTGCAATGCACAAAAATCCATCACGAACTGAGAAAAATAATAGGAGTAGAAAACTTTTTACAAGGAAAATCTAGAAAGAGAAAAATCATGGGGCTTGGCCCAGTTACAAAATTCACTATGTAACAAGTGATACAAAAATTCACCTTTCTTCGCTATTGAAGAAGAGGAAAATACAAAGATCAACAATAATTGGATACAATCTTGACAATATTCTAGAAATGTTGATGATTTATGATGTCGATCATCAGTGATGATGGTGGTTGCTAGAAGTATTGACTGGTGGTCATCTGCAATGATGATGACCAAAAAATGTAGAAGAGATCTCCAATTCCTCCCATCTTTTCCTCTTATTTTTCTTTCCCCCTCAAGTGAAGGATGAGGGGTTATTTATAATATTTTGGAGTGGCATGACTAGTAAATAAGGAAAAGATCAATGGCAAGTTAGAAGTGTTTTAATGGACGACTGATATCAACTCCCCCAATTATGGATTGTTTATCGAGTATTTTAGTGTCTTAATGATATTAAAATTCAACGATCTTAGGCTTGTTGGATTCGTCTCGTCGAACCATTTGATTCCACAATAAGCATGTCACATTTGAATATCATTTGATCATCCAATTAATATTATGAAGCTTCTAAATGTGCTTTGGGCTTTTGATTTTTGGCCAGTTTGGGTTTGGATTTGACCAATTTTGGTGTCATTAGGTCCATATTTTTGAGATGTTTGATTTGACTATAAGCTTGCTAAAATTAGAGTTCAAATGGTCCTAATTGTAATTTTTTTAAGCCTCCAACTCTTACTTGCATCAAGATTCGCATCAAATGAATATATATTTTTTATGATATATCAAGTTCCGTGTCAGTAGATTTGCAGTGACATAGAGGAAGAGCTGTCATTTTAATTTTGTACAAAGAATTAACACATACAAAATTAAAAGAAGAGTTGTATAAGTTATCTGAGTTATTATTTTTTTTTTTTTTGAAAAGTTTGGGCATAGCCTGTATATTAAAGAAATAGGAAAATTACAAATAAATGTAAACAAAAAAATATCCCCAATAAAAAAAATAAAGCTCAACAGAGCACAAAAATAGCTCAACACAAGAGCACAAAACCAGCTCAACTACACAAAAAAATTCAAATAACCAGGTTAAAAAAAAAAAAGAGCTCCAAAAGCCAAAAACATACTGGACTCAGGGATAATACAATCAAATCATAGAAGAACTCGAACCCCTGGTTGTCTGAATACCATCCAAGGGGAATCAGCAATAAAAGCCTCATCATTGTCCAAGCCTAGGCGAAAAAACCAGCTGGCGACAAAGAAGCCAAACAACAACTTGCCCAGAATGTAACGAAATATAGAGGCAACCCGAGGCACCCAGCAGGACAAGGTAACCACATGAAATGAGAGGCAACCCGAGAGTAGAATTCCCTCCTAAATCAGAGCCAAATATTTTGTATAATTTTTCCAATTGATGAGATTCTAAAAAACTACTCTTTTAATGCTATGGGAGGGAGAGATGTGGCTATTGGAGATGTTGCCAAACCTCTTATTATTCCTTTCTTTTCAGATATAATAGATTGGACAGTAGGAAATTAGCAGATAAAGGTTTTTAACCGGCTGTAAGATAGAATTATCCATGTCTATCAACTCAAAAAGCTGCAGAATGGTGGGTCTGAGAAGAAGATCCATAGATCTAGGCAAATGCGTAAGAGCATTCAAAGAATAAATGAGCAATGCTTTCCAGGAAAATATGGTAAAGACTGTAGGTTTGGGGAACATAAATTTTCTTTTAAGCAATTCATCTGCTATTTTTAAACCCCCAACAATAGCAAGCCAAGCGTAGCATGAAAACCTTATTCACAAACCAGATCATGCCAAGAGCAGCTCGGCATATGAGAGTAAAACTCATTCACAAAGTTACCAAAAGAGCTATAGTTCTGGTTCCCCAAAAATAAACACTTGGTATTGTTCTCCTCAATAGGAATATCGTTAATCACATTACAGACAATGGAGGGAATTGAAACAGGCAGCACCCAACAGCAATAAAATCTCTAGTGAGTTAGAATGGGTGACATTAAGCAAATAATGGCCATCCAATAAATCCTTAATCTTGCCATCATTACACCAATGATCCCAATGCAAGAAGATGGGAGCGAAGGAAGTGATTCTAAAGCTGAACTTACTTTTTGCAGCAATAGTCATATTACAAACGGTTTTCCAAAAACCAGTGGCAAAAGGGGGGCAAGGCTCCATGGAGAAACATATATGCTAGAGAGCCAAGTAGAAAGAGGAGATATCAAGTTGTACATTCTGAGAATAACATAACAATTAAATGCAAACTAGAAGTCTTGCAAAGAAGGCAAGCCCAAACCTCCCTGAAACTTAGGCATGCAAACCTTATGCCATGAAACAATATGGACTTTGTTTCGAGCAAAGGGATCCCCAAAAAATAAGAATTTTGAGCAAGCTTTCTTGAATAATTTAGTAATCGACTTTGGAAAAATATAACCACGAATCCAATACACAATGGAGTTCAAAATGGTGTATTTTAGGAATTGCAATCGTCCAGCAAAGGAGATGAGGTTAACTTTCCACCTAGATAATTTTTTTGCTATGCAATCAGTTATGGGAAAGAAGTCTGCAACTTTTAATCTGCTAAATGACAGAGGAATCCCCAAATAAGTAAGTTTGGAGCTACTATTAAGAATAGAGAGAGCATGACAAATGGCTTCTTGATTGGTCACATTCTTAGGAAGCATAACAGAGCTTTTATCAAGGTTAACATGAAGCCAAGTTGCATTGGAAAAGAAGCAAGGATGTTGTTAAGAATATTGCAGTTCTCTATAGTGGCTTCCCCAAAAATGAGGACGTCATCAGCATAGAGAAGGTGGGAGAGAGTAAAATCCTCCAAGCTACCCTTTGAAACCTCCATCATCTAAAATATTTAAAAAAGCATCCATAACCAAACAGAAAAGGTATGGACTGAGGGGGCATCCTTGTCTTAATCCAACAGAGGAGGGGAAATAACCCTCTAAGGCGCTATGCATTAATCAAAATAGATAAATTCACATCATATATACAAGCTTTTATCCAACTCACAAATGTGCTAGGAAACCCTTTTTGTATCATTCTGGTTATCAAAAAATCCCTGGAAACAATATTAATTGAAAGCTTTGCGAATATCAAGTTTAACACAAAAAAACTTATTTCCATCCCTCTTCTGAGCAAGAGCAAGGACTTCATTAGCAAGCAAGATGTTGTTCGTAGACACCCTAGATTTGACAAAGCCTACTTGATTGTGCCTGACAGTAATGGGCATAATATGCATGAGCCTAATAGTAATAATCTTAAAAATGATCTTGTATATAGTATTGCATAGGGAAATCGACCTAAAATAAAAAACGTACTAAGCTTTGTTGTGCTTAGGAATAAGAGCAAGGGCAATAGCTTTGACACCACTAGGGAGGTATCCTTTGGTGAAAAAAGATCTAAAAATGGAAGTTGAATCCATCTGAACCTTGGGCAGAGGAGGAATACCCCAAAAAGACATCTTTTCTAATCTCCAAGTCAGAAACAAGTTGAGTGATAATAGCAAAGTAAAAATCTGGGAAAGTGGCACCAATCAGAAATATGCCAACATCCAAATTGGTAGGAGGTGTAGGATTATAAATACCTTGAAAATGATGAATAATGGTATTATTCACATCTGGACTATCTAAATTAGGAAGAGAGGCCAACAAATTCACTGCAGCTTTGCTACTCCCTTGCCTACTTCTGATCTTTACGTATAAAAATTTAAGATCTTCTTCTCCATGCTTAAGCCATTTAACTTTCACTCTCTAAGAGATCCAAGATGCAAGAGAGCAAGAAAATTTAGCAATTTTGGAATTTGTGACTTTCAGAGAAGCATTAAGAGTGGGGTCATTAGGATAAGCATGAATTTTCTCCAGAAATTCCTTTTGCTGCTTATGAAGATCTTCAAGATGAGATGAAATAGTAGAAGAGTTTGCCCAATCCATCTTCTTAATATCACATTTGAGCTTAGTTTTTATATATATAACTTGAAATGAAAAAAATTAGGGGATATGACATAGTTAAAAATGATTTGGTAATATATATTATCAATTAGGAATAATTTTATTAGACTCATTATCAATAATTGCATAATGAATTGGTAACATATAATAGCCATAAAAATTATAGAACCTATTATATGGTAGAAGTTGAAAGGGCCTTTAACATGGAGAAATAATTTTGTGGGGAGACTGGATGCATAATGTCGTCCGGAGATCAACAAGAATGTGCTACATTAGCTGTAACGAGTCGCGATATCAAGCATAGGGGTGACATGGCGCATTGTAGTTGGTCTCCGACGATGTTCAACATCCACACAAAACAATTAATCTTTAATTAACATGAGAGTTATCTTCAATATATCATTTATTATTTATTTAATTTTTCTCATTTGAAGTTGATATATTAAAGATCGAGAAGTCTATCTGAAGAATCACACATGATGAAGAAACATGAAGAAGAGAAAGAATGGGATAGAGAAAGTGTATATTGATCATGCTTATTATAGCCTAAGAGAAGGTATATATATAGATAATACAACCTAGCTTAATTCAACTTAACCAATCAAATACAACCAGCACATCTAAATATTTATAGGTAAAATATTCAATTAGGTGTATAGTACTTATACGTCCCTGCAAACTAATGGGTCCGGAGTAGCCGTTAGTTTGTCTCCGAGTTATAAAAACCTAGGTGTAGACAAAGCTTTGGTGAAAATATATGCTATTTGATCCGTGGTTGAAATAGGTAGAAGCTGAATATTGTTGTTTTGAATGTGATCCCAAATAAATTTTTAATCTAATTCAATATGCTTCGTGCAAGCGTGGAAGACTGAGTTATTGGCCAAAGCTATAGCATAAGTATTATCACAGTACATGTTTGTGGGAGTGGTTTGTGATATGCCAAATTCTTGAAGAAGACAATGAAGCCATAGTACATCTACCGTTAGAGCTGCCAGCGCACGGTATTCAGATTCTATGGAGGATCGTGCAACCGTATGCTGTTTTTTGACTATCCAAGTGATAAGAGTGTCTCCAAGAAATGACCAATACCCTGAGGTCGATCATCAAGAAATAGGATCTCCAGTTCAGTTAGCATATGAGAAAGAAGTAAGGCGAATATTAGATTTGGAAATTGTAATATCGTAGTGAAGCGTACCTTTGATGTATCGTAATAGATGTTTGAGTAGATAAAAGTGTTGAGAAAGGGGATGATGCATGTGCGAAGATAGTTGGTTGACACTGTACGCAATATCAAGTCGAGTAATTGTTAAGTACTACAGAGAGATGGTAAGCTTTCGATAGGTATTATGGTGGGATAGGATGGAATCAATTGAAAAACTAACAGGGAGCTTCGTACAATTTGGATTGGCCAGAGATTTACACTGATTCGAGTGAGCTTGCTGAAGTAACTTGGAAGCATATTATTATTGAGATAAAAAAAATATTTCTGATCAAGATGAGTAATTTTAATGCCAAGAAAATCATTTGTCTTACCAAGGTGTTTCATAGCAAATCGATCATTAAATTTGAAAATAATTGAAGTTATAACACTTTGCTCATTACCTGTTATTAGTATGTCATCGACATACATAAGCAAATAGATTTGAACCTTTTTCTGTTTAAGGATGATAAATGATAGATATGCATTACTGTGAGAAAAACCAATGGAAACTAAGTAAGATGTAAACGTATTGTACCACTATCGTGGTGCTTGTTTGAGTCCATAAATGGCTTTATGAAGACAACACACATAATTGGGATGCTGAGTGTCTTCAAAGCCTTTCAGTTGGGACATGTAAATTTTCTCTGAGAGGGTGCCTTGGAGGAATGCATTAGCAATGTCTAGTTGTTGAACCTGCCATTCATTGTGGAAAGCTATAGTGAGGAGGATGCGAATTGTAGGAAGTTTGGCACCAGGCTGAAAGTTTCAGTATAGGCTATGCCGTATTCTTGGTGATTTCAGAGAGCAACATGTCGTGCTTTATGTTTGGCCACCAAACCATCCGAGTTAAGCTTGATCATATACGTCCATTTGCTGCCAAGAACAGAAGCATCCTTTGGAGGACAAATAAGATTCCAAGTGCCCTATTTTTGAAGGGCCCAAATCTCCGTAGCCATGGCTTGTCGCCAGTCAGGATGTTTGTTTGCTTCAGTGAAAGTTGTAGGTGTTGCAAGAGAATTAGAGTTAGTAGTAATATGGCATAAATTTAGAAGAACCCGAGGTTTAAGCGACCCAGTTTGCTTCTGAGTGACCATGTGGTGATGTGAAGGCTGGAGAGAATCATTCGGAGTAGGATCTGGCATTGTGGGTTTCGTGTGAATACATTCAATGGGCTGAGAAGATACATGATAATGCGAAGTCTGCAGCTCAATTGGATGAGTTGCTAGTATAGATTGTGGAATCAACGATTGAACAGAGGTAAGAGTGAGGAATAATTGAGATGGTTGAGAAGGTGTTATGGGTGGAGAAAGAGATTCTGTGGCAAACAAAAAATAGTTTTCATCAAAGGTTGTGTTTCGTGAAATGATAATTTTGTTATTAGTATGATCAAGACACTTATAACCTTTGTGAGTATTGGAGTAACCCAAGAAAACACACATTTTAGCCTTGGGCTGAAATTTGTGATGAGTGTGTGGCAGGGCAAGAGGGAAACAGGCCATCCAAAAATACAAAGGAAATTATACTCGGGTTGAATCTTATGAAGAAGTTCAAAAGCTGAGACATTGAAATTCATGGGTGAAGGCATCCTATTGATCAAATAGACTGAAGTTAAGATTGCCTCAGGCCAATGTAAGTAAGGGATAGAGACTGAGTGAAGCAATGTTCGAGTTGTCTCTATTATATGTTTGTACTTTCGTTCTGCAACGCCATTATATTATGGAGTATAAAGGCAGGAGATTTGATGAGTGATACCAGCCTGCAGAAAAAAAAATATTTTAAAGTTTGGTTAACGAATTTTGTATTGCCATCAGTGCAAAGAATTTTGATTGATTGACATGTGTAATTCTCAATATACGTTTTAAAGTTTATAAAAACATGTGGGACTTCATATTTGTGCTTAAGTGGAAAGAGTCGGGTAAATCGCAAAAAATCATCCACAAAAATTACGTAATAGCGAAAAACTTGAATCGAAACAACGGGGGCAGGTCCCCAAACATTTAAATGAATAAGAGAAATCAAAGACTTTTGATGAATAACAGACTTATCCAAAACAAGGTTATGATTTTTAGACTATTTACATGGTATGCAATTAGACAAAATAGTAGGTATGCTAAGGTGTGGATTGCCTTTGGCTATAGTGTGAAGTATTCTTTCATGAGGATGACCAAGTCTGGAATGCCACATATGGGAGTTGATTGCAGCAATCGATAGAGCTTTATGGTTAACCTGAGCGGAGGTAATCGGGACCTGGTATAGACCGTTGGTGCACGGCCCTTGAAGAAGAACCTTCTTCGTCTTGAGATCCTTGAGAACAATGCCCAAAGAATTAAACAAAATAGAAATGTCATTGTTTTTGGTTAATTTAGGAATCGATAAGAGATTGTAATGAAGATCCGGTGTATGAAAAACTTGAGATAGAAAAAATATTCAATTAGGTGTATAGTACTTATACTATCATAAATCTTGGTAACGAAGTTGAGATCCATAATTATTGTCGAAGACTTGCATCAAACTTGTATGCAATGACATGTATCAAGGGATCGTTGTCACGCAAGGTGGGTAGTGTACCATTGTCAAATGACAATATTAAGAGAAATATAGTCGGACAGTCGAAAGATCAATATCGGGCAACAATGGTCGAAATATTGTGGTTGGTCGATGTTGGTTGAATGCTTGTAATAAGACAACAATATTTAGCATGTTATAATTAGTCGACATTTATTGAATAGTTGTAGTCAGATAATATCGATCAGATGGTCATTTTCGGATTATGGTAGAAGATTGTCGTAGGATAATTGTGGTAACAATCATAGCTCATAATGATGATCGGCAATATTCTTAGTAATTTTATTCTATAAATTTTTTAATATAATTATAAAGTACATACTTTTTTTAGTAACATTTTCTTTGATTGCCTGCGAATAATCTCAATGTCTACATTTTTTACACTATTTAAATACTATTTTCAAAATACACTATTGGCGCCCGAAGCGGTGGATTTTTTTTATTATTATTTTTTTAATGCATGATCCGAGTTTATACAAACGTACAGGCGAGACCTTCCCATTTTTCAAAAAAACACATAAGCATGATCCAATTCTCTGTTTCTAAGTACGATGAGGTCATAAAGGCTTGAACTGAATAGCCATAGTGTTAGAGCCAGCTTTTTTAAAGTTTTCTTCTATAGTTCTATAGGCAGCTCATATTGACCATAGCCAAAGTTTCTAACGAATTACTTTTTAAAATAATTTTTATTAAAAAGAATTAAAATAAAGATTTTTATACAAAAAATTTTATTTTAAAAATTAATAATAAATCAGTCCAGAAAGAAATCTAAGTATTCAACCACTATTTCTTAGCTTTGTTGGTAGACGAATACGTTTAGGAATCCTTCAATTCGTGTTAGATTTTTCTCAAGCTATAGCACCTCTTAAGTGGGGCCTAATCAAGTGCGGGCCAAGAGGTTTCTAAGGTGGGTGCTTCTGCTAAGTCAGCCAAGGATTAGTGAAACCGCCAAGCGCCCTTTCAGAATAACAGCAGGTGGATACCCCGTTAAAAAAAAAAAACTAAGTATTCTTCAAATTTTAAAAAAAAATTCTACTGACTTGCATAATCTTGGTGAAAAATTTAAACAATTTTAACTAACAAAAGACCGTTGGAATTATGGTTATTATCATTATTATTAATAAAATATATTTAACATATTAAAATTTTCTTATTTTATTTTTATGAAATGTCAAATAAATATATTCAAGTCATTCTAATGATGGTCCACTGGTGGTCTCTAATGACAATCTTAGATGATAGTGATAGCTTTTTTTCAACAAATTAATTTTCTTAAGAAGGTTTAAAACAATTATATAGAATATTTTCTCCCAAATCTTTTACTAAGAATACTCATCAAATAAATACCGTTTCATTGTAGCTTTCATAAGAAGTACAGCTCAATAACCAAAACGCCGACTCGTCGCTCTCAAGCTATATAAAAAAAGAGACAAAACCCATCACGTGAGCCTCTATGGCGCTGAGGCTAATTTCATCCACTTTAACTTAAAACCGATCCGCAACAAAATTAAGAAACAAAACCAGCTACATGACTTCAAACATGTCGGGATCCTACTATGGAATTTTTATTAGGTCTGGTGTCCTGACGTAACTCTATCTTAGGACGCCGGTAAAATAGTGCCACATGTTATTACTCATTATCGTGCTGCCCGACGACCCGACCCGGACCCGACCCGAGATTACTATGTATTTGCTGATTTGTGCAGACCGGAGGTATTGCTCGATATTGCTCGGCAATAATGAGAAATATCATTATGTCAAGACTAATACCTAGCAATACCGAGCATTACCCCGATTTTGCTAGATATTGCTCGGTATTGCTAGGAATTGCTCAGTAATGCTAGGAATTGCTCGGTATTGTTAGGAATTGCTCGGTATTGCTCCGTATTGGTCTTGACAGAGCGGTATTTCTCGTTATTGTCAAGCAATAACTAACAATACCTAGCATTACTCGAACATAGCAATACCGGGTTCTTGTGAGGGTCGGGTCGTCTGATCATGCGGTAAAAAGTAAGAGTACATGACGACATATTATTGACTTCCGGATGTAGAACTACGTCAAGTATCCGGACCTAATAATTGTTCCTTGCCGTGACATTCCATATGCACATCAGGAGTGACATGTGAACCCGATATAAATGCTACGATTACTCGGGTTTCGAGAACGGGCATACATGGCTAGCGGATCCGAATCCTTCGGGCCCGCTTCGCTGGCGAGTTGTCGGATGTGACGCGGTGACCTCACCGCATTCGATGATGGGCCCCATTCGGCTGTATCATACGTCGCTTTCAGGGAGGAGAGAGAGGAAAGCTACCGCCTTCTGGCCTCGGGAAGGTAAAGTGCTTAATTGACGGCATGAGACGGCGGCGTCACGTTGCCTAGCGTCTCCGTCGGAGGAAATTATATCAGAATAATTCAATTTATACGAAAATTATTGGTTTTAGTTTTACGATTATTTTCATATGTTTTCAATTAAATATTTTCCCTCCAATCTATATATATTTATTATAATGTGTGTCCTCAGGTTGTTTATGCGTCCAATTTAATCTCAAAAGGGCATTATTTCATCAATTTTTTATAGCCGAAAATGTAAAATTAAATTGGCCATATGTGAATAATTTGACTATTTTACAATTACTCAATTTATTTAGCATTAATTTTTATATAGTTTTTTATTTAAGTATAGCTTTTCTCCTTTTAATATGTCAATTGCACTAATGTAGTGAAAAAAGAGCAATTATATGTTGGAGAAGTAAATCATGTAGAGAAGACAAACAAAAAATAGAAAATTGCAGTAGAAAAATATAACACGGGATTTGAGGTGAAAAAACTCGCAATCGGGAACAAAATTATGGAGTCACACAACACTAAAAAATTCAATATGAAAATTTATTTTAAATAGTACATATCTCTATTATCTTTCACGCTCTCCTTGTCTCGCTTAAACCTAGCATCTTTCACTTAATAACAAACAAAAAGAAATTTGTTTAAACCACCAAGCGACACAATATGAAAAATGAGAAATAAAATTGCTTAACCCGTCTCACAATCCTACGAGACCAAGCTTGAAGTGTCACAATGCTCAACTCTCTATCCAGGGGCAAAACCAACATCAATTTTGAGGGGGAGCAAATACAGCACAAAAATAATTAAAAATTTAAAAAATAATATTATATGTCTATATATTATGAAAAATTTTTATAAAAAAAAATTAAGCAAGAAAAAAAAAGGTGTAATTAAACTGTCATGAAAAGCATGAAAGAAAATATTAGAACTAAATGTGAAGAAATATATAAATATTCTAGGACAAGTTATGACAAAAGAGTTTTTTTTTTTTTTTTGGCAAAAAAAAAAAGTTTTAAAAAAAAGTTTTTTTTTTTTTTTTGGCAAAAAAAATTTTTTAGGAGGGGCATTTTTTTTTTTTTTACTCTCCTATATATATAAAAAAATTTATTTACTCTTATAAAAAAAAATTTTTAAGGGGGGCAATTGCCCCCCCTAACCATATAATGGTTCCGCCACTGTCTCTCTCTAGTTTGTCTAACATCGTCGCAGCATCATGATTTGAAGTACCGCAGTCCTCCACTCTCTGCCTACCTTGAACAAGACAATACAACACCGTATTCCTCAGGTACACAACACTGCAATGTTGTATTGTTGTACCAAAAAAAAAAAAAAAAACTCAATGCAAAGCACCCAAACCCAAGCAAGTGTAACCTCTTGCAACCTCTAGGCAAATTTGGCCAATAGAATTGAGTTCTAAGTCTCTATTTTTCATTTTTATCTTATCATAGAATGAAAAGTTTCAATCCAAACAAAATCTATTTCATGAGATGTTTGGCTCGATCAAACTTAGGCTTGTTTAGCCCAATATCAATTAAGACAAATTCATATATATATATATATCACATATGTAAGACCAAACTAAAAAATTCTTAGTTGATAGTCAGAGCTTGTCGCTGCATGTTTAGCCCAATAGGGCCATTATGATATATTTTTCTTTATATAGTGAACTGGCAATTATTCTATTCTCACAAAAAAAAAAAAAAATCGTAACCATCAAATACTAAAAAATATTTATCGGGTAATTATTCAATTTCTTTTGTTTGATTGGTTACAATATCTAGAAAACGTATAGGTAGATATAGATCAAACTAATAGAATAAATTTCACTACAAAAATATTGTTTTAGCGGGTAAATAAATAAACAAATAAAAATAAATAATATTATATACTTTTCTTCATAATAATATATTTTAACTTTTGAATATCATAATAAAATTATCAAATTTCATTTTTTAAATTATTTGATAAATTTTATATCCTTTTGATTTATCACAAATACATATGTGTTTATTAGTTTAATTTTAATACTTATTGTTGTTGCATATCAGAATTATTATTGGCCGAGAAGGAAGTGTTTCGGATTAAGATTAGGGGTGCAAATGAGTCAAGACGACTCACGAGATTGTTCGAGCTGGACTAGTTAACGAGCTCGCGAGCTAAGCTTATCGAGTTTCGAGCTCAAACTTGAGCAGATTTTCGAACATGTTGGATTATCGAGCTAAAGTTCGATCTAGATGAAACTAAGCTCGATTACTGGTCGAGTGGCTCGAGTGCGGAAGGCAAAAGCAGATGCATGGAATGCCGATGCCGGCATTGGAACCTCGGACACGAAAGAAGGATCGAAATGGGAACCTCACAAGCTGCTCACGAGCTTGCATCCGTCAACACAAGCCGAGCTCTAGCAGGGCATCTAGCAGACGAACCGAGAGCTCGACTCACTCATTTGCACCCCTATTTGACCATTCCTAAAAAGGTTTTCAATGATTACACCCCTCTTGATAGGTTATATATAACTGATTTTTTTGGTAGTTTTTAGATACTAAGGCTTTATGTATTTGGATACCTCAAGATAGATTTAGATTATAGTATTCATCATGTTGGTTTTGATGAATGGCCTCCTCTAAGCAGGTTTCAAATGACTAGATCTCCTCGGTTAGATTTTAGATAATCACTTTTCTTATAGCTTCCTTTTGGCACCCTGTCGTCAACTCCCTCGTGATTGTTTGGCAACAGCTCCCTCTTAAGGCTCTGCCAACATTTCCTCTTGGTGCCTTATCAAAACCATCCTCCTCAGCATCTTATCGACGATTCGACGTTATCTTCTTGGAACTCTAATCAGGTTCTACCATCTTGATTCTGGACTAAGTTCTATCACAACGCTCTTCTAAATTCCATTTCTCATATTTGTCAAGTTTCATTCTAGATGCTTTACTAATATATATCTCCTCCTGCTTTGTCTTATTAATAATTCAAAGACATCTTCTCAGTTCAGCCAAAATCTCTCTGAGTCTCGCTGGTAGCTCGATACTATCGAATTGTCTGCTTTGTATCAAAAACCTTCTTTGTTGATACTTCAAGCCCCTGTCTGTCATCTATAATATTTTTCCTCTTCAGTTATGTTGCTAATCACTAAGTTTTCCAAAAGGGAAAACTTTCCCTTATCTTCCTCACGATATACCACATGCCTCCTTAGACTCTGCACTCAATATGGAGATACCACCAGAAAACCTCTTTACATGGAAAAATTATTCTGTACTGACTCCGAAAGACATCCAGAGATCAACCAGAATGCGCCACGTCATTTTTTTCTGCACAGAATAATTTCTCCTCTACATGCCTCCTTAGACTTTGTACTCATGGAGATACCACCAAATAGCTTCTCTAATTTCCTTCTACCCCTTAGATGTGGCATGAAGAAAACTTAATATATGGTCAAATTTAGTTTCCCATATTTCAAATGTCCATCCTTAGTTCTAGTCGTTCAATCTTGGCTTCAATTTATTCATCCCATTTTTTACTCTTAGCTTTCGTTTGGGACGGCTTTTTAATTGTTTCTTAAAATAACTTTTTAGTAAAATAAAATAATAATTTTTATACTAAAAAACAGTTTTGAAAAGCAGTATAAAAGTTGTCCAAATAAAACCTTAGTCTCACTCAAAAACGCTATGGGCCTTGACATTCAATTTAAGAGAATAGAAATATCTTTTCTCCTATAGGTACCCATCATCACTTGGAGTTATTAGCTCTTCAAGGTGATAACTCAAATTAGGTTCCACCTATATATTCACTCTTTGCACTAACCATCCAAATTGCCCAAAAGTCCAAGTTATTTGTGTTTTTTATTAGTTGCTCCTCTCCAATTTGTCATCCATAAAACATCAATTTTGTCTTCACCTTATAGTCAACTTTGCCCAACTGATTAGAAGAGCACTGCAATGTGAGATAGTGTTATTGGCCATTGAGAGATGATAATTTTGGATTTTTCATAGAAAGGATTCGAAAATTTGCTCAATTTTTAAGAGCCTAGTCAATAGCTCATTAAAGAGCCCAAATTTTTAAATATTTTAAATATAATGTATATTTTATTTTTTTATTTAGAAGTTTGTATGATCAAACATGAAATGATTAGATATGAATGAGATATTGAAAAATTGGGTAGTTTGAACTCCTATTTAATGCACACTAACCCCAACTTTTCCTCTCTCTTTTTTTTTTTTTTTCATTTTTCTCTCCAAAAGTTTGTATTATAATGCTTATAAATATGAGATGATAGGCATTTTAATTTTTAATTTGTGCATGAAATAATTTTATGGAGAAGTTCTTTTCATTTATTTGATGTTTGGCTATTTCAAGTATATGTCTTTTCTTTAATGAGATTAGATAGTTATTTTTATTTTTCTATTATGTTATTCATAAATCCTCTTAAATACTACCTCTAAACTATTCAAAATTTTCCGCACTTCATAAGCATCAATTAACATTAATAATACAGCAACTAAAATCATAAAACTATTATAAACACTTCTATATAGTTATCAGCCCAACTACGAAACACATGGACATAGCCTTATTCCTTACACTTCAACGTTCTCTTAAACTCCACCAACATCTGCCACCAAATTCAAATCACAGGCTCACATCCTAAGCTAATATTTATGTCCATTCATATCACATAAAACCCACTCCCTAAAGTGATCTTCTAAATCATCTCAAATTGGATTAGTCTTGTCATTTCTACTAATATACTCATCTAAACTCTTAATCATTTCACCATAAACTTTAAAACACCTCTATAAATTTTAAACTAAAGAATTATATCTTTTGCTAGCCATTAATCTTACAAAAGGCTACCGGCCATCATCAATAACATCCCCACAAGATCAAACCATGCAAGGTGATTACTTACCCAAAAAAATATTTACTAGATGAATAATGCTTGAGTAAGACTTTAGCCACTATTATTAATTAGGCATTATATATTATTCTAAAACTCAAGGTAACTTCATAGATAAGCATGAATATTAAATTCTCAAATTTAAATTATTACTTAACTTACATAAAGGTTTAGGAGTAGACTTAGGCGTCGTTTGAGATAACTTTCTAAACGGATTTTTGGTAATAAAAATTTCTAATTTAAAAAATTTTTGTACCAAACGAAACCTTAGTCTTTGCATTAATTATATGCTTATTTGTGTAATTTGGCAATCCAAATAGTACTCTATCTTCACAAAATGCTTATACTAGTCCATATATATATAATTTTTTTTCTAAACATAAAATTCTTACGAGTAATTGAGATAAATAATTTAAAAAAAATAATATTTTTATGTGATTTAAATTTTAAAATATTATATAAAAATTTATAGATTATATATATATAAATTCATAAAAATTCAGAGGCAATAATGTAAACCCCTCTATTTTTTTTTTTTTGGGAAAAATTTGGGGCAAAGCCCTTTCATATATCAAAAAAGATTAAAAGTAAGAAAAACTGAATTATAACTCCAATTCTCAGAAAAAGAAGAAATGAAGTTCTAAAGAAAGCAAAATTACATAATGAAAACAAAGAAAACAGAATGGCTCAAGAGCCAAAAGGACTCAGGCAGTTCTGCCAATTCACGAAATGGGTCAGTTCACGAACGGGTCTGAGCAGAATAAATACCCCTGGTTGCCAAACGACCGTCCAAGGGGTTGCTAAAAAATTAGCAATCATCATCGTCCTTGCAAAAAAACCACCTAGGCATCCTGTAAGACAGACAAAAATTACAGGCATCTCAAAAAAAAATGAAGCAAAAACATCAACAGCAAGATCCTTCCGCAGGCAGCAAACATCATCCAGCCCACTTCGCTTAATAGTGCTTCCAGTCAGATAAATGTGAGGATAAGCTAGCCTCCACAAATTCCCACAATACTTAGGAGCATGTAATATACAGCTTTCCCTCCAAACAGCCTTGTGGAAAAATCCCATAAGATATCCAACCCATGACATGTAATAGACCCGATGAATATCATTCAAACAGACGAACATGAATAGCTTCAGCATATGAAATTTATGGGTCCTCAATGATAGAGAAAAACTTAGTAGCACAAATGCAGTTTTTGCTTTACAAAACTTCCTTTTTTCCATTTGTTTAACTTCAGAAAATCTGCCCGAATAACTTTCCTCTTTAAAGAAGTAACACACAAAGCATTATCCTTAAATTTCATGGAATTACGTTCATTCCAGAGATAGTAGACAGCAGCATGAAAAATAAGGAGAGTGACATTTCTAACGTCTTTATCATTGTAGAGACCATGAATAAAGTGAAGAGCTTGGATAATATTAGGTCTCAGGTAGAAGTAATTAATTTGAGGAATAAGCATAGTAATGAGCTGAAAAGAGTAGTCACACTCAAACAATATGTGAGAGGTTTTCTCCAGGTGACTATGGCGAAGGGTACAAGAAGTGTCCTCAATACTAATATTCCTGACACCGAAGCTGCAGCAGTTTTAAGGCCATTGTTTATAGCAATCCAAGTATAAGAGGAATACCTAATGGAATGGTTTTTGTGCCATACTAAATTATACCAGTCCACATCAAAATCAGTAAAAAATTCCTTATAAAAATCCTTAAAGGTGGCATTCTCATTGTTTTCCCAGGTGATGTGGTAGTAGCTGCTATGAGATATAGGAATAGTGTAAATGAGATTTTAATAGTAGTACAAAGTGAAGTTGGGAGAGCCCAAGCACCATCATTAATCCAGTTTGCCAAAATACCGTTAGCCCCATTAACAAGAAAAGTAGCTTGCCCAGAAAGCATAGAGGAAAGATTATCATTTAAGACCCAATGATCCCAAAAACAGTCAATGGGACTGTTCGAACAGACCTTAAAACAAAAATTCTTTTTGAACAAGTCTGCAGTGCTACATAAATTCTTCCAGTAACTCGAACTGAAGGAGGGGCAAGGTTTCCAAGGGGAATAATATCTAGTTTTCAACCAACTAGAAAGAGGGGACTGTGTTGTAAAGTCTGAGAATAGTCTTGCAGTTATAGGCAGACCTAAGTGCTTGAAGAGAGGCTATACCCAAACCCCCCATAGTGATAGGCTTAGTAGTGGAGCTCCAAGATATGAGATGCATCTTTTTGGACTGAGGATCTCCCTAATATAAGAACTTGGAGCAAGCTTTATTTATGATTTTCAAAACAATTTTAGGAATGTTGGAACCCCGTATCCATTACGCCACCAAATTGGAAATTGTATATTTTAAGTACTGCAACCTCCCTGCAAAAGAAAGTAGCTTTGCTTTCCAACCAGAAAGCATGTTAGTAACTTTTTCGAACAAGGGGGAGAAGTCAGAAACCTTGAGCCTACCTAAGGAAATAGGTTGACCCAAGTAGAAAATATTGGTGGAGCAATTAGAGATTTGAAGAGCTTGAGAAAGAGAGGTAATAGAATTTGCATGAGTTCTTAAGGAAATAGGTAAACCCCTCTTTTCAATTGTATATGTGATTTCAAGCGATAATCCAAAACCTGAATTCCATGGCCCACAAATTGCCACCGGCTTGAGGGAAATATTCCTGCCTTGCAGTTGGCGATCACTTCGTTCGCCATCTCACCAACGTGCACAGAAAAAGAGCAGACACTTCTGTTTTTTCTTCGGCTTCTCGCCGGCCCTTCTCCATCTCATCTAAATACGGCGGCGGAAATAGGCGAAGTCGCCGACAAAATGTGTCCCCTCCGGTTCATTCTCGTGTTCCTTTCAGCCACGCTCGCCGGTTACTTCGCTTGGAAGTCGATCCGTTCTCCCACTTCTTGCGTTGCCTTGGAAGATCCCGACAGGGAAGAGCATTCTGAAGGAGAATTGAAGAAATATCGTAGCGTTCGCGTTGGAAGGGTGAGTTTTTTAGAGGTTTTCGAAAGCATCTCATTCGTTTTGATATTTTCGTGGTATTGGTGGAGGTTTCATCTTTAATAGGATTCGGTAAGATTTGCTACTTGGGTTTTCTCCATGAAAATAACGTTAGTGATTTTGTTCTACATGAGTTCTGGGTTGAATTGTGCATTCACGAGCCAGTTTTCATACGATTAGGGTTCATTTGGTTGCTTGTTGATTAAATTGATGGTTTTGTTTTCACCTTGTTTTAAGCTTGAAATTGAAATCCTCATTTTTTAGGGACTATGAAGATGCTTGTTGAGTTTAAAATCTCCCATAAATTATAACTGCAGCCAACTAAATATTTGGAATCTAGTAAATTCATCGTTTTTCACAATTTTTTTTTTACTCCAAGCAACCAAATAAGCCATCATCCGAATTGATGATTCCGACTTGCAAGATCTGAGTGATGAATTTGTTTTTCCTAAATCTTAGAAAAATACAATGGATTGTTGAATTCAATGTTATATAGATAGTAATATTGCTTTGAAAATTGTTAACTCGGCCTGTAAACTGAGTATCGATTGTCTTAGCCTCTTCCAATCTCATACGTACAAGCAACTAAGGTTTGGTTTGAGATGGCTTTCTTGCTGCTTCTTAAAGTAGCTTTTTAAGTATAAAAATTTTAATTTTTTACTAAAAAATTGTTTTAAAAAACAGTAAGAAAACCATCCCAAACAAAACCTCAGAATCACAAAATCCAGGGTTGGAAAATCAGGAGGCCTTTGCACTAAATTTCTGGTAATGAATGGTATATTTCAGCTAATTTAGATGGTGTTGATCTACAATGATCACTTTCGGCAATGCATTCAATGAGATCTGAATATATCATGTTGTAGATCTTAATATCTTGAATTTTTTGTGGTAATGAATTGAGAGTAATGGTGGCAGTAAGCAATGTATTTGAAAATCGGCCAAATTTTACGCCACTTTTTCTTTTTCTTTCTTCCAACCAAATGCCATTTTTTTTAAAACCCTTGCTGAAGGAATGCTATACACCAATGATGCAACAAACCAAACAACCCTTTAGTATGAATTGCATGGTAATTAGTTGGTGCCAAGGTGATAAGATACTATTGATATATTTCTGAATATGTGGCTAACACATTTTCATCCACATCAATCCAATAATTCATGAAAAACAATTTTTCATCTATAATAATTCAATAATTTGCAGACAACTACTTTCCATCTATAGTAATTCTTGGACAACTACATTTCATTTTTGGTGTGTAGTTAGTTAATCAATGATTTCATAATTAAAGTGAGTTTGATGATGGGTAGAAAGTTGCAATATACATATATATGACTTCATATACGTCGTCATAAGACCATCTCCAACTGAACTCCATACCACTGTATGCCATCTCCCATTTGTTCCATTCAAACTCCAAATCTTATTCCAAATTCTGGTAGGTGAATAATGTAATGCTAATATTGGCGTCATACTGTTCACCTGTGCCAAAAAAATTCGTTGCGGGATTTGCTGAAGAAGTGTGGGAAAAAGGAAAAAAGAGTGCCATAAATGATTACCTTCGTAGGAGGCGCGTGAAAAAGGAAGAAATGACGTTCGATTGGAGATTAATGACTGCATTTTGAAGTGAAAAATGGGTTTTTGGGTTGGAGATGCCCTTACGTAATTGGTCAAATATCTTTATTATGTTAGAAAAATCAGGTCAAACATATTTGAGAGTGCTCTTATTTGTGTTCAGGTCCATTTAACAAATAAGCTGAAAAATCTGGTTCAACAATCACTTTTATACTTAACGAGGGGATCAAATAGTATGTTCTATAATATTTGAAGGATTGATTTCAACAGTACTTTCTATATTCCTGCACTTCTTAATGAACCAATGCATCTTTTATGAATGTTTAAATAATGATGACGAATTAATTGATGAATTGCTCATCTTATTCTACTGCAGATGATTGGAGATGGCTTTTGGATGGTTTTGGATATGGCGAGTGGAAGATATCTTTGGAGGATTATTAAGGAGAGGTGATGGCCAATGATAATTTATGAAGAATTGAGCCTGGAGTTATCCTTCCTTTATGGAGTTGTAATTAGTGTTGTGTTTATTAAGTACTGTTAGCCAAAATTCTGTACTGTGGTAGCGGTTTTTCATGATTGGAATTCTTTGTATGCCTATGTATCAGTGATTTTGAAATGAATGGATGCTTTTGGTCTTGTGTTATTAACTTATTATTAAAATTGGATGTAGAATTTTGAGTAGAGGTCTTCTTAATGAATATTACCGTTCTTAATTTCAAATTTATTTCATTTTTATGGATAAAATAGAATTGTAAAATGTATACTTTTATATATTAAATAAAAAATAATGTATTTCTTAAAATTTGAGCAAATGTATTTATTGAAGATGAGCAAAATAATTAAAATATTTATTTTTTTAGGAAAAAAAAGTTAAGGAGAACAATTGTCCACTCTGAGCCTCTGCCTGAATTTTGAGAACTGCGTAATAATTTATTTGTTGATATTATATAGAATTTATTATGATCAAATTAAATATTGAAATGCATGAATTATAATGAGAATGTTTTTTTTTTTTTCATTATTATTATTATTTAATATGAGATGTCTAAAGAATTTTCGAGTAAGTGTAGGGGCCAAGATTACAGCTTCATTTAGGATGATTTATTTTATTGCTTCTTAAATTAAAATTTTAGTAGAAAAAAATTAATTATTTATTAAAATTCTGTTTAAAAAAAATAATAAAAAATCGTCCCAAACAATAAAAAAATCCTACATCTTCAGCCGAAAAAGGTGATTAAATGCCGCAAATTAAATGCTTATAGAAATCATAATAAATTCAAAGTTGCATCAAACATGGGCCGCCAATAAGTGGATATGAAATGCCTCTCTTTTGTGTTTTATGAGGCAAAAAGGTTTCACTGAATCAATCCTGAACGGCTTATGAATTAGTCGCTTATAATGAAAGTTGTTTAATGACAATTTTGCCAGTGCCATTATATGTGGGAGATCAATTGCTACTATGGTGAAGCCATCATCACATTTGGTCCTAAGAGAACTCATAAATATGAGACAGTAATTATTTGGAGGTTAGAGGGATTAGATCTTTGAAGTCTATATTAATTTTTTTCCAATACTCCAATGAGTAAGAAATCTCACTAATATCAAGTCGCCCTGAATATATGAGAACAGGCATAGCAAAAATCTGCAGAAGAACCGACTTCAAGCTCTAAGCCCACAGCATTGTCAGCCCAAGGAAGAGGAGAAAAGCTAGACCAAAACATAGCCCGGCAATTGCTGCGAATGCATGAAAGAAAAATATACAGTTAAATGCCAGTTTTTTTTTTTTTTTTTTGAAGATTATACTGTCAAAGCTCGCATCTTGGATTAATTTTCCCACACCTTTCCTTCAGACTCGAAGCTGAACTTGACAGTGAACCATGATAGTCCTCTATCAACAAAAGGACACAACGCAAGAGCCCTGCAAATAAAACAATTCACTGTGATGCATCCTTATGCAAAGGATAGAAAAGAAGAAGAACAAAAATATGTGATTAAGATACTGATTTAATACTGATATAGACTATATGGATAGCATGTGTACACTCCTATATGATTTTACTATATTAATTTGATTTTGACAGTCTTTATTGATGATTTGATTTTATCATTTTATAAGATTTTTCTATTGATTGTAGTATTGATATGACGAATGCTTTAGTGATTTGACACTCGTATTGATTTACTGTCTTCCGTACCATACAATTTTACTATTTCTACATTGATTCAATGATCATATGAATACAACTACTATGATTTGACAATTGACATGCATATTACTCATTTACCTTGTGTTGAGTTCAGTTATAGGTTTTGGTGACATGCTGGATTTTGAACTCATTATAGTGATTAAATATTTTCAGGTCATGGCAGAGGATCAGGCGTGAGATTGATCATATCAAGATTCTTCATGTTATGTTCCTTTTTGTTTTAGTTATTATTTTATACTCAAGACATAATAGTTATGACATATGTATTTTGAATGTAAGATATACTGCTATTTAAATTGTATACTTTATATTGTAATCGAATATATTAAGATCAATGAGATGGTTCTTTTAATCATTAGTTAATTAAATCCTTACCTCTCTAAATGTGATAATGGACAAATTGTTAGTGTAATTACTTAAAAATTATTCTATAATGCATATCCATTAAAATAGTTTAGCATTAATTGTTTTAGGCTTAAATAAGTTTGTATGATTGCTAATTATAGCTTATGCATGATCTTTGTTATGTATAAGTTAAATGGATGGAGAATTGCTTTGTAAGGAAATAAATTTCACTAATCACTAATCACTAATCCAAATATATGCACTAAGATATTTAAATAAATATCTAAGGAAATAAGTGTTATTTTTAGGTAGTTATATTCATTATATAATATCTATAAATCAAGTATGGTGCATTTTAAACTTCAAATTATTTGGTTGTATGACTCGAGATATGTGTTTAACCTTATGCATGGCATATAAATTGGTTCAGAATTGAAGCATGGAGTTAGAAAGAGAAGCAAGGTTTTTGAAGATCTAGACCTTAAAATGGTTGGCAAGATTTTAGTTCAAAATTCATGAAGCTAATGCAGGCGATCTCATTTTTTTTATTAGAGAAGTAGTTTCCTTATTCTAAATCTGATGCATTTGATGGAGGTTTATGATTCATTTTGTTTATGTGCATGAGACTATTATTATTACCCTAAATATTGTCACATCAATGATGCATCTCTCAAATGCAAAATGATTCTTCATATTGCTGTGTTGAAATGTATGCTCCATGTTACATTTTAATTACTTATATCATACAATATAATGTTACCTACAAGTAGATATTGTATGTTGAAGAAATAATGCATATGAATGTTCGTTAGTAGTTACTTTAGTAGTAATTTCTTTATTTCAATTTGATCTATTAAGATTTATTTAGTTTCTTAGAGGTGGTTATACTTCTTGTCATTAATGTGATGTCTAAGTTTCACTAGAGGAAATATTATTAAGCATTTTTATTACTTAATAACATTTTACTTTTACTTAGAACATATAACTGCTTTACTTGTCTTAAATGCTTTGGTTTGTTTAGAAAGTCAAGGTTACTTGAAGCGAGAAAACATATTTTGAAAAACACATAAAATTGCTTGACACATCATTTGATTCGTTCTAGTTGGAACTTAACATTGATTTTAAGATCAATAAAACCTCTCAAAACCACTTTAAATATAATAATTTCATTTTAACATATAAAATGAGTGGGAAAAAAAAAGAAAAAATAAAACATTTTCTATGACATTTTTCTATCTGCAAACAAACAATGAGCCCAAATATTAAATTAGGCTCTTTAGATAGAATTTGTCATCAAGAAAAGAAAGCGAGAAATATAGAAGTGAAATCATAAAGAGTGACATGCTGATGACATATTTGAGTTTTAGTAACTAACCCCCCTACTCGTAGGACCTTTGTGACTTGACTACCAGCCCACACCATCGCCATTACTTTAAAGAACCTTCAGTTGAAACCACGAAAGTAGTAGTTCAAGAATTGCTATTTTGTTGGGAAATAACTCAATTAGTTGACAACTCGCTACCTTTTTACAGCTGCTGGATAGCCTATTCTTCCAGGTGCGGGGGCAAAATAGAACCTGAAAACAATAAGGAGAATTGGCAAAATTAGGCGGTGACAATAGGGTTTTGAGAGGAACAGTTATAGAATGGAAGGCATGTTCATAAGTCATAACATTATTATTTTGGGTTTTTGGGTGAGAAGGAACTAGAGTAAAATAATGCTCGCCAACTCCTTACAATATTTCCACTCCAAAGAGTTAAGAGAACGCTCTCACGTAAGTTAATAACTAGCAATTTAACCTATGTGTGTGATACATAGGTGATGAAGACAAAAACTACAATATTGAATAAACTAAAATAAATAAAATTTATACAATAGTCATACGAGAAAAAGGATCAAAATAGTCCTTCAACTCTTTGTGAGGGAGCAAAATGGTCCCTAACTTTTTTGAGGGACCAATTTGGCCCCTCAACTCCTCCAAATGGGACATATTTGGTCCTACCATCTAAAGGTAAAGTTGATGGTGTTAAGTATGACGGAAATTTGGTTGTTTTTAATTAAAATATTTAATAAATATATTTTTTTAGGAATTATAATTTTTGTTTAAAAAGTTATTAAACTTTTCTTTAATTTGAAGATTTCTAATCATTTTCATCTATAAACAATCCAAATAGAGCGTCGAAACCAGCAAAGTCATGAAGTGGTCATGAAGCCATATAAGGGTAACTGAGAGACGATTATTGACTATAATTAAAATTAAAGATAGCAAGTTAAAGAACTATTAGGGATGACGATATGGATGCAAAGTTGCACCATCATCATCATTAGCCTAATCCAAACTATTTGGGTTCAACTATATAGATCCTCTTTTTTTTGTTTATATTGAGTGCTTACTAGTGCTAAATATATTCTTTCTCATTGAGTGCAAAGTTGCACTATGAGGCGGGCTGGGCAATTTTCTTTCTCATTTTTCATCAAGTGTTGTGTCCCTTTGTGGTTTTAAGGGGAGTCACTTTGTTAGTTCATGTATGAGAACAGTGCAAGAGTGAGAAGAGACAAGGAGAGAGCAAGAAAGAAAAAAGAATTGTACTATTTCACCCAAATATTCATAGTGAATTTTTTTGTGTGGTGTGGTACTATTGGTTTTTTTTCTCAGTTATAGGTTTTTAATTTCACATTAAATCATGCTATTCTTTCTTTTCATTGTATTTTCTCTTTCTTGTTTGTGTTTGCTATATGGTTTACTTCCCTGACAATAATATGAATAAGAAGGGGGCGGATGGGGACGAAGGCATGTAGAATCTTAATTTAAAATATATGACATTTTTTTTCATGATGTTTATTGTGTAAAATGAATTGAAGGAGAATTTTTTTCAACAAAGTACATCCAGCATCTGAAATAGTTCAAACATACTAAAGAAGAAATTTAACTCACCAAACAAAGAGAAATGTTGTGAGATAATACACAGTATTAAGTAGCCCATATGATAATACGCCTGCAACTCCATATCTCTTTAACTTTTGCATCAACCTGCGAAATAATAAATTTTAATGTTAAACACAATAAAGCAATTCAAAGCGAGAAATGATACTTGAGTGACAGAATCGGGAAGCTAATACCATAGTTATGGAATGCATACCCTGCATTCGGATCTATACCATCGAAATGAAATGAATAAAGTTCAGTGTAAGAACATATCTAAAAACATGGTTGACCTGATGTCCAACGAGTACGACAAATGTCAAACTGATATTTTAAAAAGGGCGTAACTAGTGCATCAGATTCCTAAAATTGTCCATGGTTTGTGGAGGGTTGATGCATGCAGCATCCTCTAATAGCAAAAAGATCGTTTCTGAAATTAAAACTCTAGCCTCTAAGTCACGAACCAGATAGCGTTCACTGAAATATACAGAGTGCACTTTAATAATGTGACGCTTGAAGTTTCATCTGCAATCAAAAACCTTTAATTCCATCAAGGGCCTAATTGTGTCTTTTAAATCTTCACACATCCATTTTACCACTCATCGTGATCGTTGGCTAAAATAAGCAAAATTTAATTAAAAATATTTACCTAACAATTTCTACTTCATGATCCAATATCATCTAGATGAGACAGGATGTGACGGCAAGTTCCATATCATCATGAGAACTTATAAGGTGCTCAACAAAAGTGATTAAATCTCATTTCATTCTGGCCAATACAATGTAAAAAAAATTTAAAGGGATTTTTACATACATAACACCTAAAACTATTAAAAATACATATCTAACACCTAAACATTAATATTTACTTATCTACCACTCCGTTACACATACCGTCACTCTTATCGACCACCTTCTCCGCAGTGCCCTCCAGTGGCAGCATCCAGTTCAACAGCGGCCAAACATAGACTATAGACGTACCAGCCGGGACCACCGGCGGCCGTGTGGAAGACGACGCATGAGAAGCCTGTGACAACACTGCCGACTGTGAGTTGCTTTCCACCACCATTGCATCCATTCGGATTGAGGAGCTCATCTGCAAGGAAGGCAGATCAGCCTCCTCATAGAAGAAATCCTTTGGCTAAGATTGAAGATAACTCATTTATAAACCAGAATGGAGGCTCCACCAACGTGTTTTAGAATAGCAGAGAAGTAGATGAGGGGGTGAGAAAGCATGTGAGCACAATTTATTCTTGTCAGGTATCTCCGATCTCACTTATTCTTATTCTTTCTTCTCAAACTAAATTTTGTTGAAAAAATGCTCTTTTCATTCCACTCAATTCAATAAATCTTCAACATACCGGAAATAACAATCAGAGGAAGCAGGAAATAGCATATTATAAAGATCCAAAGTTAGGAAACGAAATAGAAAGCCACAACCCAAGAACACTAACAAGAACCAGATCATCAAGAAGATTATCTCGTGATCTTGACAACAACCCATGATTCAATCAAACACCATTAGAAAGGATGATGAAATCCACGAGCAAAACGTGAAATAGATATCGTTACCTTAGCCGCGAGCTCCGATCTGGACTTCCGATCTCGATAATACCGAAGAAATGGAGAAGACGAAGAGCAAATCTGCTCTCGATCGTGACTAAGACGCGACGGGTCGGGCATATTACGAACTAACGGAAGACGACGCGCGGATAAACGGAGTGGTAGAATATAAAGAAAGGAAGATTTTAGGTGGTAGATAAGTAAATATTAATATTTAGGTGTTAAATACGTATTTTCAATAATTTTAAATGTTATGTATGTAAAAATTCCAAATTTAAAAAATATTTAGACTATTCGTACAATCAATTTAGTTCTAAAGTATCACATTTCTCGAATTTATTCCCTCGACTACATAAATTGATCCAAAATGTTCCCTCATTGGAGGTAAATTTAAAAATACTCCCTCAACAATCTGCATATGACCAATTTAGTCACAGGATATCATGTCTCTTCTATTAGTCCCCTAAATAAACAAAATGAGTCAAAAAGGTTCCTTTTGGACTTAACAGGGTTTAATTTTGCATACTCGAGGGACCAAATTTGTGGTGGGGTCTTGGCCTTTTAGCAAAACCCACCAACATATAAACTAAAATATCTTTACTAAATTCTTTTGCTAGTTCAACATCATTTTAATGTACTAACAATAGGTTTCAAAATAATTACAAGAATTTTTTAATAGTTTGAAATGATTAATGAAGATAATAGGATCATATTAAATTTTACTTTAGTTTATGATTTTGTAATTAAGAATACTTTATTCAAGAAAAGAGAGGGGGCATCTCATTATTTATAAGAATTTACATAGTAAAATTCAAATTGATTATTTTCTTATAAGAAATAGATCGTTTAGAATGTAAATATTGCAAAGTCATTCCAAATTAAAGTTTATGTATCCAACATAACTTCTTAATTTTGGACTTTAAGATTAAGGGATGAAAATTGAAATAAAATATTATCCTGGAATTAGATGAGAATATTTAAGAAACACAAATAAAAACATTTTTTAGAATAATGTTCAAGATTTTAAAATTTAGGTTATTCATAAGAAAGCTAATATTATGTGGGAAAATAGCTAATGATATTAAGAATATTGCAAAATATGTGCTTGTAGAATTTATAAAAAAAAAACTAATAGTAAAAATAGGTGGCAATGAAATCAAAATGATCAAGAAAACATCAAACATTGAATAAAAAATTGCTATAAAAAATAGTTTAAATGTAAAAGCTTGAAAATATTGGAAAGATATAAAATGCCCTATACGGATTCTAAGAAAATAATATGTGATGCAAATAATTTAACTTTAATGATTTATATAATAGATTAAATAATAAAGATGGCGAAAGATGTATGTATAAGTTAGTTAAACAAAAAGATAAGAGAATTAAAGATTTAGTTCAAGAGAAATGCATTAAAAATAAAGATAAAAAAATATTTTTTCTTAAAAAAGAATATTCAATATAGTTGGATGATAAATTTTTCGATGAAGATTATAAGAATATGATTGACTTTAGTTACCACAGCAACCTAAATAAAAATAAATATTTTATTTTTATCGTCATATTAGTAAAATTGAAATTGAAGAGGCTTTAAGGAAATAAAGTGTGAAAAAGTAATAAGATCATATGATATTCCAATAGAAGTGTGAAAATGCTTAGAATATCAAAGAATTCCTTGGCTTACTAAACTTTTTTATATTATTTTGAAAACTAAAAAATATAAGATGAGTGGACGAATGTGTTGATTCCAATTTTTAAAAATAAAGGCGGTTCACAAGAGTGTATGAACTATAGTGAAACGAAGTTAATGTGTCATACATTAAAATTAGGGTAATAATTGAACATGGGCTATGACGTGATATTAACGTTTCTCAAAATCAGTTTGGATTCATGTCAGGTAGGTCTACTATAGAAGTGATACAATTTTTTTTGAGAGGTTTGATGGAGGATTATAGAAACAGTAAGGAGGATATACATATAATATTTATTGATTTAGAGAAAGTATACGATAAAGTTCCAAGAGATGTTTTCTAGAGAGTTAAAAAAAGGAGTTAATAATAATGCTTATATTCATGTTATTAAGGATATGCATACAAGAATTGTTACATGTGTTCAAATACAAGATGGTTTGACCAAGTATTTTCTTATTTCAGTTGGACTACATCATGGATTAGCTTTGAGTCCATATCTTTTAATTTTGGCTATTGATGTTCTTACTAGACATTTACAAAATGATGTACCTTGGTGTATAATTTTTATGATGATATTCTTCTTGTTGATAAGACTAGAGAGGGAGTAAATGAAAATTTGGAATTATAGAGGTCAACCATAATGTCTAAAAAATTTGGTTTAAGTGGATCTAAAATCAAATAGATTAAGTATAATTTTAGTAATAATTGATCTAGCAGTGGGATTCTAACATTGTTAATCAAGTCATTAAAATGAGTGCATGTTTTAGATACCTCAGGTCTATTGTTCAAAGTGAATGTGAAATAAATGGGATATTATTAGTAGAATTCAAGTTTGATGGTTAAGGTGGAGGAATGCATCTCGGGTCAATTATGTGATAAAAAAGTACTCAAACTTAATGGAAAATTTATAAGATGATGGTGAGACTTATAATGCTTTATGGCACATAATGTTGGCTATTAAAAGAGAAGTATAAAATTAAGAGTTCCAGAGATGAGGATGCTCAAATGGATGAGGGGCTTTACACTTAGAGGCAAAATATGAAATGAGTACATACATGAAAAGGTTGGAGTAGCTCTACTTGCATATAAGATTAAAGAGAGTCACCTTAGATGGCTTGGTCACATAAAATATTAGCCTTCCAATGATCCTGTTATACGAGTATATGTATTAGACCTGACTTATGTCAAGGAAGGTAGAGGTAGACCTACAAAGACTTGATTAAAAAGTATTAAAACTTTCATTTTTTATTATATTTAAATGAGGATTTGACTCTTAATAAGATAAAATGGAGATAAATGATTCATGTAACAAACCCCACGTAGTAGGATAAAAACTTGTTGTTGTTGATGATATTATTGTTGAGTACCCCAAAAATTAATAAAAGGAACTAAACTCTTATATTTATATGCATATTTATTTTCCTTTTACTACATTCCTTTGAACATCATGCTTTTTTATTTGAATTTGCAAATACATGAATTTCAAGAGGAAGCTTTCACATTTAACGTGTAATATACATTAATAAAGGTCATAAGATTCTTCATGTTAATATAAAGTAATGTAAGTAGTATTAGTAAGCATACATACAAAGAGCCATATTAATAAATACATTGAATCATGAATAGAATTGTGATTAATATGAAATAAAAGTATAATTGCCCACCTCAATTCCTTTTGATGGTGTATCGTTTCACTTCAATGCTTTTTAATTCTTAGTTCATCCTTAATTCATAACATATACATCAAGTACATGTTTTAAGTCAATTTACTTAACTCGTTTAGAAATATATTTACTTTTAATCTTCTTATTAAACCATATAACTTTATCTCTTACATTAATATTAAAGAGTACACTCCCTTGGCTTCAATATGCTTGCCTCAACTATACTTCTTAGTTCTCCCTTCGTCCAAAGTAACATTAAAGGTGTCGAACAGTGTCAAAGATAAGTTCAGAATTATCATATGTTGTAAAAAACAACATCGAAAGCATCGAATGTCACAAAGGTGATGTTGAAAGCATTGAACGTCGTCAAAGACAACTTAAAAATGATGAAATTATTAAATCACATTTCTAAATAATTTTTTTATAATTTATTTATCATAAAAGAACATAATGCATTTAAATTAATTTAATTTATTACTTCAATTGTTCTTCTTCTTCATCTAAAGAGATCACATAGACCTAATTGCATGCTCCTTCCCTGATAAACACAATCGCACAAATTAATTCAATTAAATTAAAATCATAAACCTCTTCTTTTCTACGTTAAACAAGAGGTTCACTTACTCTATCTGTTCCTCTTTATCTATGACTTCAATGAGCTAGATTGCACGACACTTCCTCTTTTATGGTTTAGATTTCAACAAACAAGTCAAACAAATTTCATTTCTTCTTCTTTGTCTCTAATCAAAGCTGTCAAATAGTTTGAAACATTCAATTTCCCCTTCGTCTCTTTCATTGATCGCACAAACTCCTTTCTCATTCTCCGGCCTCTGACTCTAGTGAAAACACTTCTTCTTCCCTCTTCCGATTTTGGCACTTGAGTTTCAATAAGGAATGCAACAATAGTATCTTCCTTTGGATATTTTTTGTTCGCTCGATCGCTCCCTTTTCCTTTATATTTGTCGAACAGGATTGATACAAACGAACCCTTCTTATTATTCTCAATTGTCTCCAACAAGAACCAAATCCAGTGCCGACTCGATCGTCCACTCTCTTTTCTCTAACTTCGATTTCATAGAATAGATAAAAGCCAACTTGTTTGCATGAGGAGTTGCATTTGTCTACTCAATTATGTTGGAACCTACACCAATTTGGGGAAAATGGTTCATTTGAATCAATTCAACTGAACATGTTCAGCCGACTTTTACACTTTTATTGTTCTACCATACCAACTAGAAAGAAGTTATGTCGTTGCCTTCCCTGTAGCAGCTATCCCTCTCATGTGAGAATAATCAGAGTTCCAATGAGTCGATTATGTTGGAGTCAGGACTCCACTAAACCATCGGCCTTTCCTCTTCGCCTCTCCAAGTACAATGAATTCACACTCCAAGAATAAAATTCTAAAAATCTTATCGATTAATAAGAAAAGTACAAAAGGAAAGAGCTGACCACAAGCCCTCGAAACAACAATTAAGAAAATACCCTACAACACATAAAATAGTAAACACCCTCTTTAATAAAAACAATACTAGACTATGTCAATTGGAGAATGAGAACCACAAAAAGGGAAAACACCAAATCAGGTGCTAGTATGTTGTAACATGAGATATCACAAAATCAGCATATTGCCAATTCTAAATTTCTAATAGCAAATAACAAACAAGAGCAAACTTTCAATAAGCGTCATTAGGAAAGATATATGGAAGGGATTTAAGTGATCCTCGAAATGAACTATGAAGCAAATAACAATATGCAAATGTGAAGGACCGGTCTTACAAACCTCAAGTTCATGCAATGAAAGAGAACATGTAAGAACCATTTAAAATCATAAAGGCATGGTTAAAAAGAAATCCATGTCTTCGTGATAAGATGCCAAAAGTTCATGTAAAAGCAATAAAATCCCAAATCTCTTTTCCTTAATACAAAAATAACTTCACAACTACTAATGTATGTTGTATTTGAAAAGGGTAGAGCAAGAAAAATGCATCATAAATGCACAATACACAATAATCTAAGCATTATTTGGCATATAATGGCGTTTTATTTCATAATATATAATTATATAGGCCTCTTCCCACTTTAAACTAGTTGCATAACAAGCTGAACGAATCAGATAAAATATACCCTTTTGTCCCACTATTTTTAATCATTGCTCTTTGTCATGAACATCAAATAGGAAATTTAGAAATCGCACACCAAAAAATCCCCAAAACACTTCATCTATCAGTCATATTCGTTGTTGAAACATCCATCTATCATTCAATCATCACAATTTCCACAAAGACAACCATGTTTGTTTTCGAAGCAAGAAAGTATTACAATTGAATGGATACCACAATTCTTAGCAAGTGCTAAAATATTCATATTTTTCATCAAGCCTTCAATAGTTAGATGATCTATTGGCACATTTGGGTTTAGTTGCATGTGAAATTGGCAACTGAATGAATTTTTGAAATTGTGAAATTGTCTGCATGCATGAAGATTAGGATTCTAGATATCGGAAAAATAAAACTTCAAAACCTTTTATTGGGAAAACATCAATGAGTAGGTGAGAAATCATTAAGCCAGTTCTAGAACCAATATTTTTATAAATCTAAAAATATGTTGTGATTTCAACTTATGTATCTATAACAACGGTTGTTTCATAAATCAAATTATAAGAGGAATAAAGTGACTTTGAAGAAAGCCTAGTTAACAAACAAGCCTGTTAAGCCTTTCTCACATCTAAGAAAAAAAGTTCACAAGCATTCATAACTTCACACTCATAATTACCTTATTCTGGTATAGAATTTCCTTTTCATTATATTAATTAGGTATAATGCTCACAAGCATTCATAACTTCACACTCATAATCACCCCTTTTACAGTTGTGTACTTACAATTCGGATAAATTAACTTTAATGTTTGGCTTGTTAAATTCAATAATCCATCATGATTCATCTTTGATTAGGCAAAAAGTTAAAAGCAATTGTAAAACAATTTTAATTATAAATTTTTCTACATTGCAAGAGGATCACTACATTTCAATCAAACAATTTCTAAGCACATAGCATGCAATTGAAATCAAATTGTTGCAACAAAAGGATATTGGTGAGTACTCAGTAGATGAAAACTTTTTTGCAGATTCCTTTCCATTCTCTTTATCCAAACCTTTAAAAAAGAAACAGGGGCAACAAGTAAATACAATGATACATAATCAAACTATTATACAAATCATTAGCATCTAACAAATTACCAGAAAAATTAAGACAGAAAACCACTGCTTACCACTCGTCTCCTGAGAGAATTCATTCACATCCCTAATATGAACAGCCTGAACCTACCATAGAAAGTGCAGTCACTGTAACTGTAAGGGTGAAATTTTAGGCTGTTTTTGGATGCTGGGGATTAGAGTTAAAGTAAATGAAAAAAAAAATGAAAAGCTCAAATTAGTAGCTGCATATTCATAATTAGCAAACAAAAATTGTTTGCATTTCATTCATTTCCTTCAATTTTCTTCAATCGAACCAAGGCTTAACATTCGCTACGGAAAACATTAAAATCAAGGAATCGTTACTCAAGATTCAGTAGAAAACGAAAAAAGACGTATTAAATAACATACCTCGCTGGCATCGTTGCGGAAGCATGGAAGAAACCTTACAATGTTCTCTGGAGAGGAAGCTTTATACCATTGACGAGCAAACACCGGAAGATAGGAAATTGCAAGCGGAAAGCTCTGGCGACGGAGCTACGACAACAATTTGCTAAGTTTGCGAGAGCGGGGTGGGAGGAGGGGAAACAGAAAAAATGGATGAGCGTAAAAGGACCTAATTTCTTACGAGGATCGTCGGTGACGAAATGAGGTGGCCGGAGAATTGCAGAGGCAACGAATCCATTATGTAAACCACGGTGAGAGCAACCCAATAATAAGATAATAAGATGAAAAAAAATTAAAAAAACCGATATTTACGTACATATCAGCCCTCTTTTTACCAAAAGTAAACGTACATGTCGCTCCATTTTTCTTATTTATAAAATTAATATTTATATCAACTTTTTAATATTGAGATTAATTTTTTAGGAATTAACAAAATCTATGAATTAACATTTTAATGTTTTATAATGAATTATAATATTTAAATTAAAATTTAAAAAATAAAGACATGAAAATATTAATTTTAAATATTACATATTCAATTGCTTCAAATAAGTACACAAAATATAAAATAATTTTCCTATATTTTCATATTAAATGTCTAATTTTCAATATTTATATATAATATTTGATGTCTAAATTCTATCAAAATATATACATTAGAATATGTATTTTACTCTAAATAATTTAATGTTACTTATATTTTTTATATAATTTAAAATTTATAGTGTTATATCAGCTGATCTAAATATTAAAGGCAAAAGAAATCGGTGATTGTGGTATTTATGTAAATCTTAAAAAAAAAGCATGCGTGGCACTTTTATATATAGAACTTAAGAAGGTAAGGACCGTAAGGTCAATTATTTGTAAATTATAGCTAATTAAAAAATTCTATATAACAATTATTAAACAACGGATCAAAATTTTACATTAATATAATATAGCAATGCAAATACAATAAGTTCGTTTAGTTGCAGATATTTAGAGTTTTCAAACTATAGTGCAAAATAATTTAAAGTATTCAAAATATATTAGTTAATTTATTTAATAAATGGAAATATTTTTTTAAGTAAAATGAATTAGTGTAAAGCCTAACAATAGGAAATAGCGACTACGGAGAAAGCAACGCTAGGTGGTTGCAGTGGCGATGGCTGAGGGTAGTGGCCGGCAAAATCAGCAATGGTGGTGGCCATAAAATGACCGCGAAGTTAGTTAAAGTAGCCAATGACAACATTGATCAGTAATGATAGCTAGTATTTGATAGAGACAGCTGGCAGTTGTGGCCAACACCCTAGAGCGAGTCGAGGGGATGGCTAAGGATTATTGGCGCAACATGCAAATACGTGATAGGTGACACATGATGGCAATGGTGGTTGGTGATTTGGGGTGACAATTAGTAATAGAGGCCCAACAATGGTGATAGCAAAGTAATGGCAGCAGTTACAACCAACAAATGGTGATAGGTGATATTGTCTAGCAATGGAGGCCGACAAACATCAATGGAAGCTAATGATGATGATTGGAGATGTTAGCTAGCAACAGGCAACAACATTTCAAAAAGATGTGTGTATTCAAAGATTGGTCAAATTGAATAATTTAGAAATATACTAGAAATGAGCTAAGTATTCAATTCCAACTTTTCAACTTTTTTAGTTTTTTATTTGTTTTTCATCCAACCAAATAATTACATCTAAAACCATATTACATTTGAAAGGCTTTACATCTAAAGACCTGGAACAAAAGAGCCCCAAAATTAGATAGTGATAGCAATGGCGGATTTAGGGCTTTGGTTTCTATACGGATTTGGTTTGAAGTGGTTGGTTTTGGATTCTTGAAGTTTTGATTGGAGGTTTGTCGCTTTGCTGAGCTGTTGAGCTCACCATTGTTTTCTGGTGGTTTTCAGGTTCTGGTAAAGGGGAGGAGATCTTGGACTAGAGTTCAGAGTCTAATCAGTTATAAATATTTTTGTACTTTTTGATTTTTGTACAGTCATGACTTTTCTTATTTGTTCTTTCTGTCAGCCATGTACTGTATTTGTAGA
>NW_021435893.1:0-225 GCF_001605985.2 Dendrobium catenatum | reverse complement strand
GTGTTAAAATTAAAAATACAAATGTCTGAGAATGCTGTGTAGGGCCAAATGTTCATTAATATAACATTCTATTTTTTAAACTAAATACATCTACATATGCTTCGACTGTCATATTTGATTCTTAAATCCAATGGTCTGAGAATGATCCACTGGTCAAATATTTCAAGTCTCCTCCTCCTCCTTGAAAGGACTGAAGTCGACATGACTTTAATCATTAAATGCCTC
>NW_021435892.1:0-354 GCF_001605985.2 Dendrobium catenatum | reverse complement strand
AGCCTTGTGCTTGGAGTTAGCCACCTACAGAGCTCGCCAATAATCGTAGGCACTACACTACGCTCCCAATAATAGAGAGAGAGAGAGAGAGGATGGATGATTTATTTAAAAATAAAATAAAAACTTCAATGAAAAATATGCTAAATAAAAAATAATTATAATATATCTATAAAAATGTTGACTGATTTTAAATATATTATACCAAAAATTATTTAAAATTTATATTATATTGCAATTTTATTAATTATTCTACTTTTAAAATGAAAGAAAAATTAGTAGCATCATGATTATTATATTTTGCCATATTTTTTCTTACAAGATGAATAATTATGGCAATGATGATGGCGGTCTGCA
>NW_021435891.1:0-269 GCF_001605985.2 Dendrobium catenatum | reverse complement strand
TCGCCTATGGTCACATTTTCGGATCCACGGTAAGGCTGAGTTGTGGACATATTTTCCACTGAGTTAGTGAGATGAGCAGAAGCTCCTGAATCCAAGAACCAGTTGACATCAGGTGTGTCCGACGAGGCAAATAGAGCCGTATCTGAGTTCTTGTTAGGAGCCGTGTATTGCAGGTTGAGACGATGCCAGCACGAGGTAGCTGAGTGACCTTTCTTGGAACAGATTTGGCATGTTACAGATGCGAAAGGATTGTTCCGAGATCTGTTAGG
>NW_021435890.1:0-236 GCF_001605985.2 Dendrobium catenatum | reverse complement strand
TCAAGAGAAAGCTTAACCACACAACATAAAATAATAGGTATCGATATACACATATCCAAAAGAGTACAAAGAAAACAAGAAAAAATTTATGACCTTATGATAAGAAGGTGGAATTTAAAATGTGAGAAATTAATCTTCAATATATACTGCTAAGAAAGGTAAATAAGAATTCTTTAATTGAGATTTGAGACAAGCCTGTATGAGATAAGATGGATAGTTCCATTAAGAGGATCGTT
>NW_021435889.1:0-252 GCF_001605985.2 Dendrobium catenatum | reverse complement strand
CAAAATCATAAACTCGGAAGCCCGAGTTGTAACAATTACTAAGGAGTTTCCTGATAAAATTTGGCTTGGTCTGAAGAATTATGGGTATGTTCAACGGGTTCTATTGGAGGATTTGTCTACTTACTGTGTGTTGTGCAAACGACTTGGTCATTCTAGGGGAGAGTGTGGTAGTCTTCCTGCCACTTTGAATGGTCCTCAATCTCGTTTGAATGCGATTTTGCCTGTTGCTAATGCGAAAAGTGGTGCTATTGT
>NW_021435888.1:0-888 GCF_001605985.2 Dendrobium catenatum | reverse complement strand
AGACCAATCGAACACGTCAAAGTTTTCTCGGATTCAAAATTCTTTGGTGCTCCTCGGCAGTACACTGTTACCAACTTGGATTCCCCCATGAAGAGCTACTTGTGCAGCAGTCTTTCCCAATTTCTTTGCAGCCACGGTAAGCACAGAGTTTGCAAGGACATTCCCTTTTACCCATTTTGACCAAAAGAACCTAGCGGAGAACATCCCTAGAGGCCCGCGGCCCGTCCGTCAACCTCTTCATGAAGACGACTGCAATTGAAGAGATACGCGACGCGAAATAAAATGTGAACAGAGACGGCTGGCTGTGTACAAATTTAGGGCAAATAATTTTTTTTAGGGTTGGGGCATATTTCCGAAACTGGCCATCTGCTGCAGTTTTTTAATATTTCCGAAACTGTACGTGGATCCGCCCATGAATTGACATGAATTTTTAGCGACAAAATTAGCGTTAATTTTTTTTTTCTAATATCAAACTTATTATTTAGAGGCCTTACTAATTTTTGGTCACTAAAAGATATCTTTAGAGTCCAATTTATTTTTGTCTCTATTTTTTTTGGTCGCAATTGACCCATTTTCTTGTAGTTATAATAGAAAAATCAACTGGGAAACCAAGGTAGACATCACCTACCCTTGGGTCTAAGGAAGGGTATCACCCAACCTTAGGTCTATAGGATGATGATAGAAGACTTACTCCTAATAGACAAATCAACTGGGAAACAAAAATAGGCATCACCTAACCTTGGGTCAAAGGAAGGGTATCACCCAACCTTAGGTCTATAGGATGCTGATAGAAGACTTACTCTTAATAGACAAATCAACTAGGAAACTAAGGTAGGCATCACCTAACCTTCGGTCTAAGGAAGGGCATCACCCAACCTTAGGTCTACA
>NW_021435887.1:0-2016 GCF_001605985.2 Dendrobium catenatum | reverse complement strand
TACCTAAAAAAAAAAAAAAGAGTGTATGCTTACCTCGTCAGGTCTTTCGCATTTACTTGTATGGGTTTATCCCCCATATATGACTTAAATCACTTTATACTCTCCTTTATTTCATGTCCATTTTCATAATCATATCAACAATTCACATATGAATAATAGCGAAATAAATTGAACTAATGCTATCATATATGCATTTGCAAATGTATAATTTTTTTTACTATTTTCTATGCATTCTCACCTCGTATTCCTGGACAGTTGGGTAAACTGGTTCACCTAAAGTATTCTGATTTCTTTTCCTTTGATATACAACCTAAAACATAACTTTCTTCATTCAAATAAATGCATATAGATAAACAATTAAAATAAATTAATTAAATATAAAATCTTACAAACTTTACCTCAATCAAGTTCCTTCTCATTCAATATAACTTCTTTTTCTCTTCAAAAAATTTCTTTTCTTCACTTCTCCTTTCCTTCTTTGATGCCCAATTTCTTAATTCTATTTCTTGTTGATTTCAATTAAAATAGTTAATTGAAATCAATTACATTATTTAATTGTAATGACTTTAGCAGTAAGTGTTTAATTTAAGAAATCACATCTCATTTTAGCATCACAATTTCTATCTTCTGTTAACATTGAAATCTTTCACATATCAACAAATACTCTCATTGATTCCACCATTATAAATATCTACACAAATTAGATCCAACTAGTATTGAGTTTAGCAACTATTAAAGTCTAATAATTTTGAAATTCTAAAAGTACCTGTGATTTCCTTAACAACCCACTTCAGCCCTGGCCCTCCAGCTCCCCGCTTTTCCTCCATCGGCTGCTCTTGGCATAGCAGCTGGTTCACTTCAAGGGAAATGTCGTGAAAGGGGATGTGTGGAAGGAGTGAGAATGAATTCCTCTAATTGTTTCCCACTAAGTTTATAATGGCGGTTCCACTAAGTAATATAAAATTCATTCTTAATTCCACTAATTCACTAAGATTTGGTCACAGTCGTTGATTTCCTGCGTCAGGAAATCAGACCATTGCATGCTTAGCTTTATGTCATGGCTATAGTAAAAGGAATATGTAGAGTAATAATTGAATGCCTAGCTATATGTCATAGCTACAGCCCTAGCTACACTGATAGGAATAGATAAAGGACTAATTGCTAGTTATAAAATTAAAGTACCTTAAATTAATTAATTGTTAGTGACATAAAATCTAATTAGCTTAATAATTCACACATTATCAAAATGTTCAAATGAACCATATAATTTTTAATGAAACTAATTAAACATTTAGAGTGAGTTTTTTTTTTTGAAAATTTGAACATTTCGGGTATTATATCGAGCCTATCAACTCTCCTTCTATAGCGTGGACTGTTGTCTGGCCTGCCCTCATCCTCCTTTAAAAAGGAAAGCAGATAGTCTATATTCTTTCCCAGATCCCCTGTTTCAACCAATGAACATATAGAAAAAGATCTCAGGAGTGGCTGATGGAAAGAGTTTTTGGGTGTTCGAATCAACACCCCTTATCCTTATTCGACAAGGAAGAAATGAGAAGAAATATAAGACAGGATTTATTATCGGATCAATACTAGTAGCAAGTTGAGCAGCAGGAGAATCGATCTAATATAAGGTCAACCATAGTGGGAGTCATAAGGAAAGAAGTTGGACATGGAGCACCCACCGGTCAATTTCTTGATCTTTCACAGTGACGGAGCACTCAACTATATGTTGAATAAAAATTTTTCTTTTTTTATTAGTTGTAAACAGGCGTTTACATAAGATTAGTTGAGGCTTGCGTTAGTTGTCTACTAGAAGAGAAAGATAGCATTTTGTTTTCGAAAAAAATGCCTCCTCGGCCCGGAGGATTGCTTTGCTGGTATGAAAAGTTTTAGTATAAGTCCTATTTTGACTTTAGATTAGATTCGAGCCATCTACCTACTTCCATAGAGCTCAGGTTAGAACTAAGGTCTAAGGCGATTTGTCTAGTTATAACATAGCCCTCACCTCTTAGGCAT
>NW_021435886.1:0-379 GCF_001605985.2 Dendrobium catenatum | reverse complement strand
CCTCTGGTTGCTGAGATGGGGGTTCCTCTACTGCGGCATTTCTTATGATGGCTTGTTGAGTAGATGGAGCTGCCAGCGATCCGGCCATATTTGGGCTTGTTGGATCCGACCTCTTACACCCATTCAAGCTTCAGACTTGAGCTATGGGAATTGGGCTCCCCAATGCTGATTTTGCTGAAGATGGTAGATTTGGAGTCATCCTTTATGGTTTTGGATTTTTGGAGCCTACGAACATTTGGTAGTTGCTTGAGACTCATCCTTCCACTGGAACTTTGATTCTCCAGTCATTTAGGAGAGTTTTGTAGATTACGATCATTTGAACTGGTTGAGTCAAATCTGCCTTCGTGCTTCCTACAGTCCCTACTGACGGGTTGACGAA
>NW_021435885.1:0-716 GCF_001605985.2 Dendrobium catenatum | reverse complement strand
GATGGATCAAGTAGAGGAGGAACAAGTAGAGGTGAAAGTAGTAGGGAGACTGAATCAACTATACCTTCTATTCCAGTACACCTAGATTCACAAGAAGAGATTGAGTGCAGTGGGACACAACAGGCTTCACAACATTACTTTTGCGGTGCAGCTCAAGCCCTAGAAGAGGGGGTACTGCTCATATGTATGATTTTCTTTTAATGACATTCATTTTATTTTAAATGAGTTATGTAGATAAGCAAGGACCTATCATGCTTATTCATGCGTATTAATTTATTTTGAATTGTGTAGAAGAGCAAGGAAATCCTATCAGGCGTAGGGGGAAAATAACATGTGCTGATATACAGAATTTGCCGCCAGGGACACAAATACATATAGAGGTAAATGAAAATAACATCCTTGAGTCGATTTTACTAGGAACATATCAAGGTGTTGTTGCAAGAGATCCTATTTTGGCTCCAATAGCTTTTCCTGATTGGAGAATAAGGGTATGGAGTCGTTTAAAAAAAAGATATTGGCTGAAATTGAGGTATATATTTTTCATAGTAAATTTATTTTTTTTAGATTTATATTATTAGCCATATCATATTTTTAACTACAGTGTAAATTTGAGTTTCCTGGTCATATACATCATTGGATTCTTCAATCCCTTTTTGTTAAATGACATGTAATATAAAAATCTGCTCCAGGATCGTCTAGGACGATCTGGGATCGTC
>NW_021435884.1:0-263 GCF_001605985.2 Dendrobium catenatum | reverse complement strand
TGATTATTATGACTTCTAACACTTAAGCGTGCAAACACTTCAAGTAATTCATCTTTGCATGATCGTTTTACATCATCTTGGTATCAGAGTCATGGTAGACATGCATCTCATGTACTAGAAAACATCCTAGGGTCTAACCAAACATTGGTCTTAAATTTCGCATGCATATCATTGTCTAGATAGCTTTAATTCTCTGTTTTTGCTTGCTGTCCATGCATTTTCTGCACGCATTTAGTGGAGCTTAAGTCATTTTCACTAGTGTC
>NW_021435883.1:0-287 GCF_001605985.2 Dendrobium catenatum | reverse complement strand
TCTCTCGCTGTTTGTATCTCTCATCTTTTTCCCTTTCCTCTCCTTTTAGAAGCATGATATATGAGAGTTAGGGTTTTTCTGGTTTTTTGGGTTAGGGTTTACGCGAACCAAGTCGAGCTCGATTTTCTGGTTTTTTGGGTTAGGGTTTTTCTGATATTAGGGTTTACGCGAGCCAAGTCGAGCTCGATTTTCTGGTTTTTTTTTGTCATTTCCGGCTGGTTTTTCTTCTGTTCACTTACTGCTATATTTATGTTCAATCGAGCCATGTCGAGCTCTATGTTCTGGTA
>NW_021435882.1:0-2104 GCF_001605985.2 Dendrobium catenatum | reverse complement strand
TGGAGTTGGAAGAATGTCGTGGGGGATAGAAAGAGATGTTGTTTTAGTTCTAGTTTTGGGAACTTGAGTTTTCCTTGTTGCTTTGAGTTTGGTAGGGAATAGTTTGTATAGTCGAGTCGGGTACGTATCAAGTGCTGAGCTTGGATTGTGGGAACAGTAAATGGCATTGTAAATGCCTTCATTCCCATTCGTATTATATCGAATCGGGGAGGAGGCTATTTTAAAGACACACTCGGCTTCAAAGAAGTGTGTCTAAAACAACAATGCCTACATTCCTTTTCTTTCTGATTTTTACCCTTTCTTTCTATCGTGTTTAGTCGTTCTTTCTCTTTAGTTCTTGCCTTCCTACTGCTTTGTTGCTTACTATTGTGTTTTCATGCATAAATCTCTAAACTTAGTGACACGTGTACGAGAGTCCTAAGGATTAATAAATAAAACTCTCTTTATCCCTACAACTTTAGTGACACCTAAGGACAACAATTAAGGACCGGGTCTTAGATAACATAGACTTAGGGAGTTGCATGCTCCTTTAGGGTAGAGATATCAAAATTAAATTTCGAACACATTTTCCTAGGATCAGTATTCCTTAACTCATCTACATAATCAACCCAATGAATAGTTAATGCTTAATTTAATGCTTAACAAATACACTTAAACACTTAATTTGTACTCGAACGTATTAATAATATTTTCAGTAATTCTTAAAATACACAACTTAAATTAGATCAACAACTCTAATAATCCACTATACAATCTAAAATTTAAATAGTATGTAGATAAACTTAGAGAGTGAATTAAACTAACACTCATTAAGCAAATAGTCTTCTCTAGAAAACCAAAACGTTCTTAACTTCACCTAAAACTCAATCCAACCCTAAACTAATCTATAAAAACTCAATCAACCAAAGCTTTAATATACTATATCAACTATGGTTTTTTAGGAATGGACTACTCCGGGCTCGGGGCGAAGTGCCTAAGGAGCCGGTTCCCGACCTGATGCACAACGCCAACGACACCAGTTGAAGCAAACTTAACTAATTTAATCCTTAATTTATAATAAATCCTCTAATAACCATCTTTCTTTTAACTTTCACCTATATATAACATCATTAAATACTAAAATAAAATTCTTAAAATATCTTAAGATCTTAATATTCAAACTTAAAATTAAAATTTCTTTTTGACCTTTAAACAAATTCAATGAAAGCAATTATAATTAAGATATCCTATATAAGCATCTATCTAAAAACCACGAAACCGTTACAACACACCTAGACTTGTTTGGTTAGGACACGAGTTATACCTTAAGCCCTAGGTTAGGCCTAACATTTTCCTTTTGTTGTTCAATCCTTACTAATGCGCATATTTCTATAGATACAATTTTTTTTATATTTCCTGTCAGTTATGTATATATTTTTGATATTTTACCTTGCTATTCAATTTTCTGATGGCAATTCTAGCGTCATATATATATTTCTCTTGTTTCCTTTTTCCTATGCGAGGCTACATGGAGCTTAATGATCGGGAACTGACCGCCGATAGTACTGCTCATAAGCATTTAAGTGGCAGCGCCCCAGCATACAGTTAGGTATAATTCTGCACTTGTAAAGGCAATTCTTTTAATTATATATCCGGAAGACTTGTATACATCACACCTGCTTGTTAAAGGTACTCTAGGCAATGTTTAGGTAGCCAGCCTTAGGTAGTTCACTGACGAGCTTTGCGCTAGTAGGTCAAAGCTTATGCCCCTTCTGTGCAGCCCGTAGAGACTCATTAGGGTCAATTTAGGGCACGTGTAGACGTAGGCCACTCTACTTGTGCCATTGGCACTTGTTTTCCCACAGAAGTGGCATATCGCATAGGATTTTGGCCCTTTCCAGTTTTGGTACGAACGTCCCTTTTTTTTTCTTTTCCTTTTTTTCTGTGAGCTTGAGATCATTAGGGTACTTTAGGCCCGTGTAGAGTAGGCCACCTATTGTGTAGTGGGCCACCGTTTGAATGTTTTCTGTGCGGGTACCTTGCTTGGAGGGTACCCTGTGGGGTGTCGTTTATTTTATTGTTTCCTATACTCTGAATGTAATCATGCATTGTTTTTAACAGCAAG
>NW_021435881.1:0-917 GCF_001605985.2 Dendrobium catenatum | reverse complement strand
AAATTTGTGCTGCGAAAACCTTATTTTTTGGTAGTGTACATGTTTTGTGCTACTTCGTGACAAGTTAACGATTCGACCACCCATCGTTAACTTGAGGGGGGCTGATAAGGAAACTGGATAAGTGGCCAGTCTTATTGATAAGTCAGCTCATGTATGCAATGCATTACCCACTAACACTGCTACAGCAGTGTACGGTTGTTTAGCTCACCGTTTGATCACTGTGTGTGAATCACAGCCATTGGGTGTTAACCAATCGGGCTATATATCTCAGTACTGTAGCTGTGAGAAATATGGAATAAGGAAACGAGAGCCGCTGAGCTCTTTCTGGATTGTTTTCTCTGTTATGCTTTGTTTCCCTTTTCCTTTCTATATTTGTTTATAAAAATTAAAAAGAATCTACAATAAGATGTAAGATATAATTAAGAGACAATTTTTTAGTAGTAATATATATAATACAAATAATTTTTGGAGTGCATCTATAAAATTTGAAAAATTGATACAATAGCAAAAAATAAGAAGTAATTAAGTCATATTTAAATGAGCCTTTTATTTGAGTTCTAAACAAGTTACTTATTAAATAACAAATGAAAATGCTAACAAATACAAATGAATGATTGAACAAATATTCAATTTTGTTCAATTATATGTTGATCGACCATTAAAAAGAATTTTGATACTTTTTCAATTATCTAAATAAATCAATATAAATGAATCTTATGTGAACAAAAATTTAAGAGGATGCCAATTACTACATCAAATTTTGCATAAATAAATGATATAATACTAATTAAAATATAAATTTATTTATAAAATATAACAATTTAAACATCAATTGTGCAATGCATAATAATAATAAAATTCGGAAAAATTTGCAACCTTATCAAAAATCGCTCATTGAACAACAATATTAAAATCTT
>NW_021435880.1:0-398 GCF_001605985.2 Dendrobium catenatum | reverse complement strand
TGGTTGTGTTTATGATTTTGATGAGTTAATTGTTAATTCTGGTGTGAATTATTTTAAAGAGATTTTTAATATCTCTACTTTAACCATCCCTATTTTTGATTCTGATGTGATCCCTATGTTGGGGATGAGGAAGATAATCGTTTACTCACTCAAACCCCTACGGAGGATGAAATTTGGAGCACTATTAAACATATGAATAGCGATTCTATTGCTGGCCCTGATAGGTTTACTAACAAATTTTTTGTTAAAACTTGGGATATTATTAAATTTAATGTTGTGGATGTTGTGATTGATTTTTTTTAATGGCAACCCATACCCTAAATTCTTCTCTTCCACTAATATTGTGCTTATCCCTAAAAAAGATTCTACCACTTATTTGAATGATTTCATACCTATTA
>NW_021435879.1:0-343 GCF_001605985.2 Dendrobium catenatum | reverse complement strand
TATAGCATGTATAAACGTATACATGGTGTATATAATCCTTATATAAAGCGTGTAAAAACTTGTACATAATGTTCATAAACTTGTTCATAGTTTCTATATTCCTTATACATAGCATGTATAAGCTTTTACAAATTCTGTATAATAGTATGCATATGATGTTTGAATAAACTTATACATAGTGTGTATAATGCTTGTATAAACTTTTATATAGTAGGTAAAAAGCTTATACATAGCATCTATAATACTTGTACAAACTTGTACATAATGCGTATAATACTTATACATAATATGTACAAATTTATACATAGTTTTTATAATGCTTATATAGTGTTTACAAACATAT
>NW_021435878.1:0-372 GCF_001605985.2 Dendrobium catenatum | reverse complement strand
TTCAACTTCGTAATCTACTTCACGTCCCTTCTTTAACTCACAACTTACTCTCTGTTTCAAAGCTAACCGCAGATAACAATATTTCTATATGCTTTGACTCTAATGGATTTGAAATCAAGGATCTGCAGGATCGACGCTCGCTTCTTCGTGGGCGTCTTCATAACGGACTTTACCAGATTCAACCATCTTCGGCCCAGTCGCACACTGCCCTCTCGGCCATCACAAAGAATTCTCATCTCTGTCACTCAAGGCTGGGTCACCCGAACCTCAAACTCATGCCGCATCTAGCTCAGTACATACCCGATCTTCACAAGATGTCTCACTCCTTTATTTGCACATCTTGTAATATGGCCAAAAGCCACAAACAGCATT
>NW_021435877.1:0-288 GCF_001605985.2 Dendrobium catenatum | reverse complement strand
GCTAGCGTAGTAAACTGAGCATTGAACCAGGAGATGTCTTGGTCATACTGCTGCTGCTGGTGAGTAATGTTGCTGTCAAAATGGGCTATGTCCTCTGTGCGATGCTGCTCGTAGTGTGCCATGTCCTCAGAATGTTGCTGCCCCTATACAGCAACGTAAGCGTCAAAGCGGGTCTCCTATCGATCAAATCTCTCCACTAACTGGTCAAACTGTGAGTGCTGGCGAAGAGGGGAAGGATCAGGAATAGGAGCGGGAGCGAGAGCCTCCTCCTCCTCGGCCCCCTGAGGT
>NW_021435876.1:0-275 GCF_001605985.2 Dendrobium catenatum | reverse complement strand
GGAAACCAGCAGCCATTTTCAGAAATCTAAGGGACAAGGCACAGAAAACAGCAAGCACAAGGAAATAAAAAGAAAAAGCAGGGGGGGAAGGAGAAAAGATAAGTCCAAAGTAATAATGAGCTAATTTTTAATTCAATAAATGAACTAAAAATAGCTCATAATGAGCTAACCTCCCTGATGCTATCAAGAATTTATGTACTTTTTATTTTATTTGAACAATAGTATAGTTTGTTTTCTGTTTTATTTTCTTTTCTTTTTTAGCTATCCAATGATGG
>NW_021435875.1:0-306 GCF_001605985.2 Dendrobium catenatum | reverse complement strand
CTAAGGATGCTGCGCGGGTTCACAAGTGAATTCAAGTGCAAACCCGATCCTTCTATACGAGTCAATAGAAGTCAACAGGGTTCGAACCAACAAACAAATATATGGTTATAGCGACCATCATATTTATCTTAATACATTCATATTAGGCCGACAAGGCCTATAACAATGAGAATTCACTAACAAAGGGCATAAAGCCTAAGAAACCCGATCCTCTGTCGACAGCCTGACAGAATTGACAAGGTTCAATCCATAAAAAGAAATGACCCCCGAACACCCCAATGATGGCCGTGTTGAATGATTATCTCA
>NW_021435874.1:0-445 GCF_001605985.2 Dendrobium catenatum | reverse complement strand
AAGGAGAAGTGCTAGGCCTAATGAATCCTTTATTAAGAAACTCTTCCAATTGTTCTTTCAGTTTCTTCAGTTCTTTTATGGCCATCCTATAAGGGGCTTTAGCAACAGGATTTGCTCCACTAACCAGTTCAATGGTAAAATCAATCTCCCTACTGGGAGGCATTCCATGTAAACCATCTGCGAACACTTCTGGATACTCTTGCACAACAGGTATCTCCTCTAATCTCCTCTCTTCTTTCTTCTCCTCCTTAACATAAGCTAGAAAACCTTCATTACCCTTCCTCAACAATTTGTATGCCACCAAATATAGAAGTTATGCCTCTATTTCCTATGAATTTAAATTCTCTCCCCGGGCATACAAAATTTAAGTTCTTTCTTACTACAGTCTATGGTCACAAAGTGACTAGACTGTAAAACCCGCAAAATGTCGTTTTAGACCTCGCAC
>NW_021435873.1:0-538 GCF_001605985.2 Dendrobium catenatum | reverse complement strand
TGGTCAGAATTTTTTTTTTCTTTCTTGATATAATGGCAAAGAATGAAGTCCGGATTTCAGAAACAGTTCTTGACGAGTTTTAATAGTGGAGTGGACACTTGTCTAGTTGCAATAGTTTCTTGCATTATTTTCACGATGACCACCATTATTTTTTCTTATACGCAGATCATAAAGCTTGAGAGCTGACATAAACAAGCAACCATTTTTATGACTAAATAGTTATTTGGCTAGAATTAGTGAATTACTATTGATTATCTTTGTTCTATTTTAGTGTACATGGAATCAACAAACAAGATGATAAAGGATATTGCATCAAATTGATCTATAGTTTCATGGACTTGTAATTTGACAGCGCAGGATATAGGGATGCACATACTGATTTTACTTGCAGAAATTGGTTTTGTTGTTTAAATTGTAGGGTTTCTTTAGTGTGTATGGAAATATGCAAAAATCATTGTGGACCCAATTTTATATAAAGACAGCTACTATTCCTCTTTTTTCGTCTTTCTTGTGATACTTCCATGGATTAGTTGGTGAC
>NW_021435872.1:0-416 GCF_001605985.2 Dendrobium catenatum | reverse complement strand
ACACAAACAATAAAGTTCGAACAAACATGAACCAAACTTGAACAACCTGATATTCAATGAACACAAACATGAACATTCACATACTCGGCTCGGCTCGGTTCGTTTGCAGCCCTACCTATGAAAAAGTGTTAAATTCTTTTGTTTAAAAAGTTGGTTAAATGTCGTTGGAAGCTAATTAAAAATATCTATAAATTTGTTACTTTATTTTTTGAATTCATCAAACATCAAATCTATATATGTATCTAAATTAAAATTTATAAAATAATTCAGGAACATCTGAACTCCGATTTCAAAAAAATTATAATAAATTGATCATCTTAACAAAATAAACCCATTAACATCAAAAGTGATTTGATCTAACTTCAAATGAGATCAAATAGAACACTTAAAAAATAATTGTAAACTTTAGGACATTA
>NW_021435871.1:0-242 GCF_001605985.2 Dendrobium catenatum | reverse complement strand
TTCCTAATTGACATGCTTCACAAAGGTGGTCCTTAGTTTAGTCTAGTTTTGGTATACCTCTCACTAAGTTCTTTTGGGTAATTCTTCTAAGGTTTTTCATACTAGAATGACAAAGTCTCCTATGCCAAAGTCATAATTCATCAGAAACAGTTTTCAAATAAAAAGTAGTATGAGATTGAATAGAATTCAAATCTTTTCCATTTAGTCTTAATATGCAGCTAGTAGGTAAAAATTTCACATTA
>NW_021435870.1:0-297 GCF_001605985.2 Dendrobium catenatum | reverse complement strand
GTTATAGAACAATGAGTTTATTTGAGCATCCTTTATAATGAAAATACTAAGGAATATCAAATACTCATAATGATTGAGAAAAGTTTGATTTTCATCAAAAAGTGAAAGCTTTATTTATTATTATTATTATTATAACTTTCTTATAATCTTTGACTATGATCGCTTAAGTTTTAATCATCTTCACCCAATGAAAAAGACATGGGAAAAGATTCAAAAACTCAATGAAAGATGGGTTGACTCCTCCTAAATTATATAATTTTAATATGACCAACATGAGTTTAATCAAAATATTTAAAA
>NW_021435869.1:0-254 GCF_001605985.2 Dendrobium catenatum | reverse complement strand
TCATATGACATCTTTAATTTCAACCTTCTTTTTTCCTTTTTGTTGTTGTCAAAAGAGGGAGTAATATTATTTTTGTGTTGTTTTATTTGTTTTGTTTGTTTTTATTTTTGAGTTGTCTTGTGTTGTTTTGTTTTGTGTTTGTGTTTGTATTTTTTGTTTTTGTTATTATATTTGATATGTTTTAAAAATAAAAAAGGTGAGTTTTTCGTATTCTTCATAAAATTTCTCTATATTCACATATTTATTCTTTTAGG
>NW_021435868.1:0-354 GCF_001605985.2 Dendrobium catenatum | reverse complement strand
GTCACTTCGAGAATTTCTTGTGTGGGAATTACATGCTAGAGGTTTAGCAGGTCACTTTGGTCAAGCCAAGACCATTGTCGCGATTGAAAATTGTTTTTACTGGCCAAGTCTTAAGAGGGACGTTAGCAGATTAGTAAGGCGGTGTCACACCTGTCAGTTAGCCAAACAACGTAAACAAAACACCGGCCTTTACACACCTCTCCCCGTGCCTAACCAACCCTGGCAATATGTTAGCATGGACTTTGTCTTAGGATTACCCAAGACCCTTAGAAAGCATGACTCGATATGTGTAGTCGTAGATAGGTTTTCTAAGATGACCCATTTTCTCCCGTGCTCCAAAACTTTTGACGCCTC
>NW_021435867.1:0-224 GCF_001605985.2 Dendrobium catenatum | reverse complement strand
CTGGTCGACGTCGCTCCTTCGGCTCCGTTTGTGGCTGTTTGACACCGCTCCTTCTACGACTTTTCCTTTCCAGCCGGATCGAAAGTTGAGACATTTTTATTGGAAGCCGCAAGGGGAGCTCGCTCTTGCTGTGAAGGTAACTTTCTCCCCTTCGCTCGCTTTCTCGGCCAAACCTGTGAAGCCACCGACCCGAGAGATAGAGAGGGAGAAGAGGGTTTAATGAT
>NW_021435866.1:0-207 GCF_001605985.2 Dendrobium catenatum | reverse complement strand
GAACTAAACGCAACATGATAAAATTTTCCTTAGAAAACTTTAACTTTTGCATGAGTTGTTATAGAACAGTGAGTATATTTGAGTATCCTTTATAGTGAAAACTTTAAGGAATATCAAATACTCACAATGATTGAGAAAAGTTTGATTTTCATCAGAGAGTTAAAGCTTTATTTTTTATTTGATAATTTTCTTATAATATTTGACTGT
>NW_021435865.1:0-303 GCF_001605985.2 Dendrobium catenatum | reverse complement strand
TGACTGCAGTTAAGAGAATTTTTAGATACCATTTGGGAATCCAAGGCTTAGGGATTTGGTACCCTAGACAAAATACTACTTTATAGATTATTGGATTTTCTGACTCTGATTTTGCAGGATGCAAGGTGGATAGAAAAAGCACTTCAGGAACCTTATCAATTCATAGGACAGTCTCTGGTCTCATGGTCTAGTTGGAAGCAAAACTCTCTTGCACTCTCCACTGCTGAAGCTGAGTACATTGCTCTTGGAAGTTGTGTGGCCCAAGCCCTTTTGTTGAAACAACAGGTATTGGATTTAGGATTA
>NW_021435864.1:0-223 GCF_001605985.2 Dendrobium catenatum | reverse complement strand
TATAGAAAAGTTTTATGATCATTATTATTATAAAATATCCTCATTATTAAGAATATTTTTTTTCTATAATGCTCTATTCTATTGCCTATATATAAATATCCTCATTATGACCCCGGTTGCCATGGACAAAATAGCGATAACAATACTTCGTATTAATTTTTTTTTTAATTTTCTTGATGACGATTAGAAGAGTGGCCCAAACTAATATGCCACCAGAGCAAAG
>NW_021435863.1:0-315 GCF_001605985.2 Dendrobium catenatum | reverse complement strand
TAAAGTTAGTGAATAATCAATGAATGATCATTCACTAGTCATCCCCATTAATTCTATTCAAATAGACTTAATCTATGCTTAGAATTTCAACAAATCTCTCAAGAGTTAAGGATTTAAACATTACATATAATTTAAAAGTAGATTTCAAAAATAGATATATGTTTATATATGCATGTAAACCTATATAATATAATATAAGTTTTAAAATAAATAATTAAAAATATTGATAAAATAAATTTTAAGGTCTTGAGAGATTCTCTGATTTTTTTTTAAGTTATTTGAAAATAAAATTTAAGTTTCAAAATACTTAATACA
>NW_021435862.1:0-286 GCF_001605985.2 Dendrobium catenatum | reverse complement strand
CACCGGCTTTGGCAATCACAGAGATGCGAAGTGCGTGATGGATCGTCCTAGCATCTTTAAGTAAAGAACTAGTCTCTCCAATATGAAAGGTGGAATTGTTGTGGCAAAGAAAGTGATTTGCCGTAGCCCAATTTAAAATTAAAATAAAAAATGAGGGTATGCAACTTATCCCCAGTGGTGGATAGCTGCAACAGTTCGACAAAATCCTGGTATGTGATCTCGATGGGGTGTCGATTCACATACGAGGTGAGAGAAGTATAGGAAGAATTGAAGTGAAGGTTGGCAT
>NW_021435861.1:0-245 GCF_001605985.2 Dendrobium catenatum | reverse complement strand
AGACTATCTTGAAATGCCTCAGGTGTCTCTGAACGAGACTTCTCCTTCTTAAGATATTCCAACATAACTGCAATGACCCCTCCTTTTTTTTTATGTATCATAATTGTTGGAAACACAAAATCCACATTTTAAGATCAAATTCCTGTGCTATTTCACCTTCATAAATATGTTGCATGGGAATTTTCTTTCCTTTACCACCACGGTATACTAGATAAAAGAGAAATGTTTATGTACCAACTTGTTCG
>NW_021435860.1:0-257 GCF_001605985.2 Dendrobium catenatum | reverse complement strand
ATTGCACCAATACCAATATGAGAGGCATCACAATTAATTTCAAAAATGATTTTAAAATTTGGCAATCTAAGAATAGGAGCTTGACTCATTTTTGTTTTAATAATTTCAAGTGTCCATCTAAAAATTTCCCTTTTCAAACAATCAGTAATAAGAGCAATCAGAGAACTGAAATTCTTTATAAATCTTTGATTGACAACTTCAGTTTGTTTATCGGTTTGACAAAGATAAACACTACTAAACTGAAGAGAAGTTCCTAA
>NW_021435859.1:0-666 GCF_001605985.2 Dendrobium catenatum | reverse complement strand
CTGGATATTACCGGAAGTTTGTGAAAGGATTTTCTCATATTGCTACACCTATGACGAGACTGACTCAGAAGTCAGTAGCTTTTATTTGGACACCGGAGTGTGTGGCTAGTTTTTAGATATTGAAGGATTATCTGACTTCAGCTCTAGTGTTAGCACTTCCGTCAGGTACGGAAGGATTTCAAGTGTTCAGTGATGCTTCACTGAAAGGTTTGGTATGTGTGTTGCATCAGCATGATAGGGTAATTGCTTATGCCTCGAGATAGTTAAAACTACATGAGAAGAATTACCCGACACATGATTTGGAATTAGTTGCAGTTGTTTTTGCTTTGAAGATTTGACGTCACTATTTGTATGGTGTCAGATGTTAGATCTTCACGAATCACAAGAGTTTGAAGTATATTTTCACTCAGAAGGATCTGAATTTGAGGAAAAGAAGGTGGCTTGAGTTAATTAAGGACTACGATCTGACGATTCAGTATCAGCCTGGTAAGGCTAATGTGGTAGCAGATGCTATGAGCAGGAAATCTTCTGGATTATCAGGTATACAGCTCACTTCTGATGATTTTCTGATTCATGATATGGAACGGTTGTAGTTGGAGGTGATTTCCTCCAGTAGTTTGGATTCTGGAGTTTTTACTCAGTGGAGCATTCAGTCTTCTTTGGAAG
>NW_021435858.1:0-212 GCF_001605985.2 Dendrobium catenatum | reverse complement strand
AGCACTGGACCATGTCCTGATAGAAATTTTGATCAGGCCTAGGTGTATGTGCTGGAGTAAAAGCTCCCTTTTCTTCCTTAGAATCATCACTTTTTGAACTCTGATCTTGCCCAAAAACTGCTCAAAAAGTGGCATCAGGGAAGAAGATAAGAAGTTCCTTGGGAGGATCAGGATAAATCAAATTATACTTCTTTTTTATGATGTAGGCAACT
>NW_021435857.1:0-350 GCF_001605985.2 Dendrobium catenatum | reverse complement strand
CCAAATAATCTTTGATATATTTATAATATGACAATTTTATATCATTATTGACTTATTTTAATTTGACCATAACAAAATAAATCAAGTGATAAGGAAATCATGCAAATCTTGAGGATGGGGCATCCAGGCATAAAAGGTGGTGGAACTAATAACGAGAAAAAAACCTCTAATTTATTCATCGAAATAATAATATGTCAACAACCGTCCGATCATCATCACGAGAAATTATTATATCCGGTCAAAAACCGAACGGTCCGAATGTATACCGAGCAATACCGAATTCAAAATATTGAGTTTTAGATGACATGACGCGTGGTTATTGGTCTCTGAACACATTCGGACACCGCATG
>NW_021435856.1:0-294 GCF_001605985.2 Dendrobium catenatum | reverse complement strand
TTACTACCGTTTCTTTCTCATTTAATTTCCGCACTTTTATTATATGGTGGATTTTTGTTTGAGTTTTGTGTTTAAAATTGTTTGAAATATTTTTAAAATAACAATTCACCCTCCCCCCTCTTGGTTAGCCTCGGGCTAGTTCATAAAGGCTTAACATCCCTGATGAACTTTCAAGTGGTACCAGAGCGAGATTCATAAAATTAAGTTTTAAAACTTTTTGAACTTTTATCCATGGCTAACTTCAATAATCATAATAGTATGGAAGGTTATTCTATTACCCGACCACCTTTGTTT
>NW_021435855.1:0-454 GCF_001605985.2 Dendrobium catenatum | reverse complement strand
AATAATTTAATGTTGATATAGAAGCGGTTAAAACTGCTGCAACTTTTTATAAGAGGAAAAAAATATGATGCCAAAAATTAAATTTTGTGATCAAATTATAAAGAAATTAATAAGAGCATTGCTCATATATGAATTGAGTGAATATTATCAACATGTAAATCTTACATCCAATGTGTTAAAATTAAGAAAAATGGAATTATAAGCAACCAAAACAAATATTTAATACTCAAAGGTGACACTATGTACAATGCTGGAGCATAAATGTATTAAATTTTAAGAAAAATTTATAGAGAGAGACTATCAAAAATATATTTATTTAGGTTTCGTTTGAGATTTCTTTTTATTACGTCTTAAAATAATTTTTTAATATTAAATTATAGTTTTTTAAAAAATAGTAAGAAAGTTATTCCAAACAAAATCTTAAATAATATAAATCTATCTTTATATATATATA
>NW_021435854.1:0-204 GCF_001605985.2 Dendrobium catenatum | reverse complement strand
AAGTCTAACTCATTTGAGCCAATGGTTTTTGAAACTAGGATTCTTATTAACTTGCTACAATAATCTATCTTGTACATAATATCCAAAGTTCTTATATATCTTTTAAGTTATTTAAAATCTTGCCATTGCTTTCATCACATGACTTTGATTTTGTTTTGTGACTTGTTTTTCCCTATGTTAGAGAGAGAGCTCCTATTCTCTAAT
>NW_021435853.1:0-247 GCF_001605985.2 Dendrobium catenatum | reverse complement strand
AGGAAAAGTATTCCTAAGTTTTCTTTCATTTGTTTGTTTTCCAAGGGATTCCATATATTTAGGATAATATTTAGGATTTGCAAAATCTTCAAGTTTAGTGGGGTTCCTATTATCCTCGAGAGCTCTTATTGTCAGTTTATAGAATGAATTCATATCTTCCAAGATTAAATTTGTATAATTGATTCTATATATTTTTCTCTCTGATTCATTCTTAAAATTCTTAAATTCTTTTTCAAGATCAGCATAG
>NW_021435852.1:0-485 GCF_001605985.2 Dendrobium catenatum | reverse complement strand
GGAACAAGCTTATGATTCCATGGATTGGGATACTTTGTGAAAAAGTTTTAAATAATTGTGGTTTCCCTACTTTCTTCTCTAATTTAATTATGGAATGCGTTAGTCATCCATCTTTCACCTTATTAATTAATGGTAACCATACTGCTCGGATTGAAGCTAAAAGTGGTTTCAGACAAGGTTGTCCCTTGTCACCTTTCCTTTACATTCTTTATTCACAACTTTTGTCCAATGGCCTTAAGAAGATGGGTGATATTGGAATTCAAGTTAGCACCAGTGGATCTTAGATTTCTCATTTGCTCTACGCAGATGATGTCTTAATTTTTTCTGAAGCCAACAAGAAAAGTTTTAAGCTGATCAGATCTACTTTAAAGAGTTTTTGTGCTTGGACGGGACAATTGATCAATAAAGATAAGTTGGTTATCTTATTTGGGAATTCTGCCAAGAGGATGAAAAAGAGAGCTTTATCCCATATTATGGGGTTTAAG
>NW_021435851.1:0-300 GCF_001605985.2 Dendrobium catenatum | reverse complement strand
TAACCAGAGCTTCACACATGAAAATCTGCAGTCATTTTCGGTGACTGGTGGACAGCAAAAATCTGATATTGAAATTCAGCCTTTGGAGGTTAGTAACAAATTTAATGCTCTTGTGGATGAGGTTAATGATGAACATGTGATTTTGGAGGATGATGAACATATTGCTTTAGCAATACAGAGCAATGAGAAATTGATAGAGCAAGGGAATGAAGATTTAAAATCTGTTGAAATAAATGTGCAGGGATCGGCTTGTGACATACAGGCTGGCAGTAATAAGGCTAAATTAGCCAAGGAAATAAA
>NW_021435850.1:0-1593 GCF_001605985.2 Dendrobium catenatum | reverse complement strand
TAATTAAGATTGTCAATTTCATGTCTCTTATTTAGACAACATTAATTCTAATATTATTATTGCAACTATGATATTTTCTTATTTTAAATTTCACTTATCAATAAATATTTATGCACTTAGAAAAATTTTAAATTTTTTATTATTGATTTTGGAAAGATCAAAATTACTCTTGAAAAAAATGTATAAATGTACAAAAATCAAAAGGAATGCGCAATGGCTCGCAAGTAGAAAAAGAGGTACAAAATAAGCCCATAAGTAAAAAGATGCACAAAAAATGTGCCAATAATTTGAAAAAGATGCGCAACGCCACATGTGATAATTATTTCTTTCCATTATTTTTTAATCTCTTAGTTTAAATTGATCTACTGTACATTTATATTCTGTACTGAAATTTGAAATCTACAAATATTATATTCATCCTTTTTGCAATGATTTTCTCTATCTTAGAGTCTAAATTGAATTATATTTTTGATATATTCTTTCTATTATCAATGTTATATCTCTTCTTAAATTCTATGAATTAATATGATTTACCTAATGTTTTAATTTTATTTGCATAAATTATTTTAACCACTTTCAAGATTGAATTATCAAATGATTTTCATATGTTTGCTTACATTTCAAGTCTTTTTCTTCTTTACTTTTTACTTTTGTCAAAAAGGGGGAGAAAATATTTGTATTGTGTTTTTAGTTTTGTTTGATTCATATTATATGTGTGTGTGTTTGTTTTTGTTTTTTTATTTTGTGTTTTGTGTATTTTTTTATTTTGGTTTATTGTATATTTCTAAAAATGCCTGCTTATTTTCACGTGTTCATTAATTCATGGGGAGTTTAGGAGAATTTTTGAATTTGAAAATTATATAAATAATAATTATTTTACCATCATCAAAAAGGGAGAAATTATTATGAGAGTTGCTATTTGCATGTTTTATATTTTTGCAACTTGTATAGTTTTGATGATTTCAAATATTATTGTTTTATGTATAGTTATTTACTCACACTTTTTGAAAGAGTTGTTTTTGCTCTTGTGTGTACTAACATTTCAGGAAATCAAACTCCAGACTACAAATACTTCAAATCAAATTCAGCATGAGATACTTTGTGTATTTAAAACTTGTATTTTTTCTTTGAATTAAGTTTGAGAGAGAGTGATTGTAATTGAGTGAATACACACACACACTTTAGGAGATCTTGAGAAATTTGTACTGATTGTACAGGACAAACATAGTTCGTACGGGACGATCAGGTCAGTTATCTCCTCGTAAAAGCAATGGAATGAATAGGAGTTGAAGAAAAATTTTCTAAGTCATGATTATTTAGGATGAAGTGTATTCGTCCAAGGACAAAATGTTCTCTGGAAAAATTTCATTCAAGAACGAAGTGTATTCGTTCCAGGAAGAGTTGCTCTCTGGAGTAATTTCGTCCATGACGAAGTGTATTCATCCCAGGACGATTTGCTCTCTGGAAAGATTTTGTCCAGATGAACCAATATTCATCCCAGGACGAAGTGAACCGATTCTGAAAATTAAGTGACGTTCTGCAGTTTTTGGGAACCGACCTATGGAATAACCGTTCGTATCGGACAAACCTAGT
>NW_021435849.1:0-633 GCF_001605985.2 Dendrobium catenatum | reverse complement strand
GACGTAAGTCAGGAGGACCGTAGTCGACGGGCGACGGAGGTCGGAAAGACTATAGTCGGTGGGCGACATAAGTCATAAGGACCGTAGTCGGCGGGCGACGGAGGTCGGAGGGACTGTTGTCTAACAGCGGAGGTTAGAAGGACAACATTAGGTAGAAGTCCATCAATGGATAGAAATTCAACATCAGATAGATGTCTGACGAAACTCCGACAACGGGCAGAAGTCTAGCGTCGGGTAGAAACTTGGCGACGAGCGAAGGTGCGGCGTCGGGTAGAAGTCTGACGTTAGTTGGCGGCCGAGGATAACTCAGGCGTTGGATGGTATTCGAGCAGAACTCCGGTGTCACTTGGAGGTCGAGCGGAATTTTGGCGTCACTTGGGCAGAATTCCAGCGTCACTTGGGCAGAATTTCGGCGGCGGTGGTCGAGGAGCAGTTTCTTCCCTCTTATCATCTTCTCTTCTCTTCTCCTCCTCTTATTCTTCTGGCTTGGGGCCCCCTCTCAAGAGAAATGAGGGGTCTATTTATAGAGTTCTGAGGATGGCATGGCCCGTAAATAGGAGGAGAATCAAGGGCAAATGTGGAGTGGTTCAGATGGACGGCCGCTATTGAATCCCTTGATCGTGGACCATTCAT
>NW_021435848.1:0-304 GCF_001605985.2 Dendrobium catenatum | reverse complement strand
GATTAAAATTTATGACATAAAAAATCTAAATCCTATATATTATGTGATTTAACAAATTATATATTTAACTAATGCAAATATTGAATGTAATTTCACAAATAATTGAATTTAAAATCCCAAAATTTTATTAGTTAAGATTTAAAAGTTTATTTGGTATCTCATTTTTTTAAGTTTTAAAGCAAATTTTATGATTTTTAAATTTATACTTGTTGACCTTATTTTTGTATTTGTTGAACTCATCAGGACCTATCCAAACTACTGATTATTAATTCCATGATTAGCAATCAGCCAGCACCAATACATT
>NW_021435847.1:0-263 GCF_001605985.2 Dendrobium catenatum | reverse complement strand
TTTGAGGTAATGCGTTTGGAGGCCTAAGGACGACGATTTCGGAGTCGTCTTCACTACTTAATTGTATCATTTCTTGATCAACAAATTTTTCTTTTTCTTTTTCTTTCTTTTGATTGGACTTTTGTCCAACAAACTTCTCCTCAAATTTGACCTCTAGCTTAGAGCGGGATGAGGACCCTTTTGGAACAAAATATGTAGCACTTCGTAGATCCCGATTTCTTGAATAGAAAATGGTTGCAGATCACCCTTAATCATGTGTTCAA
>NW_021435846.1:0-1160 GCF_001605985.2 Dendrobium catenatum | reverse complement strand
CATACTAGTTTATGAATAAATCAAAGGGGTATATCATTGCTTCTTTACAACAAATCATAACACTATTTTATAATCAGGCTTAAGATAAACTTTGACAAAATGTAATGACTACCTATATTTCTTAGCAAAAAAAATATTAAAAAAAGAAAAAAAGAAAGGGGAAGCAAAAAAGGAAAGAATAAGAAGAATAAGTGGAAGTAGGAGAGGAAGAAAAGGAGAAGCAAAGGCATACTTACTCATTTAGAGGAAAGAAGATGATTGATTTGCTCAGGATTGGTCATGCAAAGAATTCGGTGGTCGGTTGTCAAGATGCAGGTGTTAAATTCAACTATGTCCATTTGAACTAGAGCAAGTTGGAGCGATGGGGATAGGAGTTTGCACGAGATTGAGATAGTGGAGTGGGGTGATCAATCGAGTCCTTCTTATGTGAGAGAGGGGTGATGGAAGGTCTAAGTGGATCGTGCTGTACCTTAACTAGAATATAAATATGCTAGAGGCAAGGGCTTTGGTTAAGGCATAAGAGCAAGGGTTTCGACCTATGTAAAAGATAGAGAAGGAGTGAAGCGGGTCTACCGAGAGATAGCTCATTGCTTTGAGGGGGACCTAAGCTCCTGGAGTGTTAAAGCATGTAAAAAATAGAGAGGGGAAAAGTAAAGGTAGCGAGCTTGAGCTCTGGAGCCAAAGGCCTTGAGAGAAAGAACTAGAAGGCGAGGTTTTTTTATCGAAGTTTTTTATTCCATGTATAAAAACTTATGCTTGTGACATGTAAAAGTATAAATCAAAACCTATAGGATAGAGAACAATAAGAAAGAAAGAACAAAATCATCAAAACCACTTGCCCCAACAAAATAAGTGGGGGAAAATTGGCCAAACATAGAACTCAGTTTATAAAAGCCACCCCCGATCATCAAAATTAATCAAAATTGAAATGGAGGTAGAAAAATAAAACAAAATTTTGAAGTTTCCGCAGGGCCTACCAAAGCATAAGAATTAGGCACAAGGGAGGTCACATAAGACCACAAGATAACTAAAAACATAAACAATAAGCCAACATGGTTGCTACTTGGTTCATCAATATTCAAAAATACGATAACTGCTCGATGAAATAGAAATAGGTAAACCCAAAATCTAAATTAAAGAATCCCAACAAACGTATCTTT